>NC_048301.1:71699664-71734712 GCF_013100865.1 Trachemys scripta elegans | reverse complement strand
CTCCCAACGCTGGTGCACTGTCTACACTGGCACTTTACAGCGCCGAAACTTGCAGCGCTTGGGGGTGTTTTTTCACGCGCCGCAGCCGCTCGGGATCTCCCTCTCCCTCCCAGGTTTGAGAGCCTGGGAGGGAGGGGGAGCAGCGGCGCGCGAGCAGCAGCAGCGGAGGTGAGCTTGGGCGGCCAGGGCACATTTTTAGGGGCGGCATGGCCCGCGCCAGAATGCCGCCCCTAAAAATGTGCCGCCCCACGCACCAGCTTGTTTTGCTGGTGCCTAGAGCCAGCCCTGCTTCCAATTTTATCCCAAGTCTTGCGATATTGTCAGGGGTGCTAAACAATCATACGAGTTTCTGATTTCTGCCTTCAATCTTGTGAAGTTTTATCCTTATCCAAAATGGCCATCAGTCTCCCTGATGATAATGAGAAATGAAACCACAGACTGCCCTCAGTAAGTTGGCCACCATGTCTTTTTAATCTGTGCATGCAAAAGTGAGCTGGCTGTCTCCAGGAAAGATGGTCACCATCTCCCAGGAGGATGCAGAGGAGGCGGGAATGAAACTACAGTGACAGCAGGGAGGGCGAATCTGTTACATAACAGAGTGTTGCCTAATCCTGTAATATTTGATATTTTATTTAAAGCCCTCCTGGCATCTCAATTACATGAGTATCTCCGTTTCTAGCCTCTTGTGGAGAAAGGCGTTGACATGGGACTCAAGTGCATCCTAAGGGCTTACAAACCAGGAGGGAAATATAAACAAAACTTTTATTTTAAAGTCTCATGATCTTTAGGGGCCTGTCTCATGATATTGAACATTTGAGTTTGGCAATACTGGAAATGGGACAGGAAACTATGTGGAGTTGGGGAATGTGGGGAGCAGGAGGAACAGAGTGGTGTGCTTAGGGGAACATAACATGGCAGAGGAGGAGAATGTGACTGGTAGGAGGCTGTGAGGGGAAATGAAGCGAAGTATAGAAGGGGCAAGAGAATTCAGGGCCAGGTGGGGAACGCCAGACCGTGGGAGAGCAGGGAGGCAGAGTGAGTGGGACAGCCAAACTAGGGAGGGGGACAGAGTGGCAGTTCCCCACTCCCTCAGCAACAGAAGGGGATAAGCAGAGCCCCCTTTGAGCAGTGAACAGGGAGAACTGTATTTGTGTGGGGGGTGTATTTAAGGGTCAGTTTTGAACCTAAGATGATGGTGCACAAATTGGAGAAGTAGCTGGCACTTCTCTTCAAGGCGAAAAACCAGAAGGGAGGCAAAAAACGACGAGTATTAATCTTTAAATATCTCAATTTTTAAACTAATCTCATGAATTTGGGGGGTCTGGTGCATGATTATTGAACATATGGGCTGGCAATACTGAACACTTACTGCAGACGTTCCAGCCCCACACACACACATACAGAGCACTCCAGAATGACTCAGTAGGAAGGAAAACAAAGGAGGCCATCAGACCCAGAAAGTGCTGAGCTAGGGTTGCCAGGCTTCCGGTTTTCAACCTGAACGCCTGGTCGGAAAGGGACCCTGGCAGCTCCAGTCAGCACCGCTGACCAGACAGACCGCTAAAAATCCAGTCAGCGGCACTGCGGAGCTAAGGCAGGTTCCCTGCCTGCCCTGGCTCCGCGCTACTCCCGGAAGCGGACGGCATGTCCGGCCCCTAGGCGCAGTAGCGGCCACAGAGACTCTACGCATTGCCCCTGCCCCAAGCGCCCATTGTCAGGCAGGCGCAGCGTGCAGAGCCACCTGGCCACCTCTGTGCCTAGGAGCCAGAGGGAGCGGCCAGTTGCTTCCGGGAGCTGCCTGAAGTAAGCACCACCCAGAGCCTGCACCTCTCATCTCCTGTCCCAGCCTGCACCCCAAACCCCTCATCCCCCGGCCCCACTCCAAAGCCTGCACCCCTAGCTGGAGCCCTCACCTGCTCCTGCACCCCAACCCCCTGCCTCAGCCCGGTGAAAGCGAGTGAGGGTGGGGGAAAACAAGTGACGGAGGGAGGAGAGATGGAGTGTGGGGGGCAGGGCCTCGAAGAAGGGGTGGGGCCTTGGAGAAGGGGGTGGGGGAAAGGTGTTCAGTTTTGTGTGATTAAATAGTTGCCAACCCTATGCTGAGCTAATCAGCAACACCAGCAATGGAGGTTCCATGCTATCTGAAGTCAAACACCTACTAGTGCTCTACAGAGTCCTTAAAGGAAAAAAAAGAGGATTGATAAAATCTGAACTGCTAGTGTATCTGTTTTAAATTAAAGCCTCCTAGACCTTCTTTAATAGAACATAAGGAGAGTTGTGGGGAGGAGGAGACGAGACATAAAAGCTTTTCCCCTCTCCCCTGCCTCCTTTGCACATAACTTTTAAAAGACTTCATGGAAACATGTTCTGAGAAGGAATTTTAAAGAATAGAGAATAGTCAATATTTGGTGCAAAAAAGAAAGAAAAAATGCTTCAAGAGTAAAGGGCTGGGACAAAGGTGCAAAGATGAAAGAGTGGGAAAAGGAGACCAAGGGAATCATAGACTTTAAGGTCAGAAGGGACCATTATGATCATCTAGTCTGACCTTCTGCACAACGCAGACCACAGAATCTCACCCACCCACTCCTGTATCAAACCTATGTTTGAGCCATTGAAGTCCTCAAATCATGGTTTAAAGACTTTCAAGGTGCAGAGAATCTTCCATGCCCCACGCTGCAGAGGAAGGCGAAAAACCCCCAGGGCCTCTGCCAATATGCCCTGGAGGAAAATTCCTTCCTGACCCCAAATATGGCAATCAGCTAAACCCTGAGCATGTGGGCAAGACTCACCAGCCAGACACCCAGGAAAGAATTCTCTGTAGTAACTCAGATCCCACCCCATCTAACATCCCATAACAGGTCATTGGGCATATTTACCGCTATTAGTCAAACACCAATTAATTGCCAAAATTAGGCTATCCCATTATACCATCCCCTCCATAAACTTAACAAGCTTAGTCTTGAAGCCAGATATGTCTTTTGCTCCCACAGCTCCCCTTGGAAGGCTGTTCCAGAACTTTCCTCCTCTGATGGTTAGAAACCTTCGTCTAATTTCAAGTTTATAGCCAGTTTATATCCATTTGTTCTTGTGTCCACATTGGTACTGAACTTAAATAATTCCTCTCCCTCCCTGGTATTTATCCCTCTGATATATTTAGAGAAAGCAATCATATCTTCCCTCAGCCTTCTTTTGGTTAGGCTAAACAAGCCAAGCTCTTTGAGTCTCCTTTCATAAGACAGGTTTTCCATTCCTCAGATCATCCTCGTAGCCCTTCTCTGTACCTGTTCCAGTTTGAATTCATCCTTTTTAAACATGGGAGACCAGAACTGCACACAGTATTCCACATGAGGTCTCACCAGTGCCTTGTATAACGGTACTAACGCCTCCTTATCTCTACTGGAAATACCTCGCCTGATGCATCCCAAGACCTCATTAGCTTTTTTCATGGCCATATCACATTGGCGGCTCATAGTCATCCTGTGATCAACCAATACGCCGAGTTCCTTCTCCTCCTCTGTTACTTCCAACTGATGCGTCCCCAGCTTATAACAATAATTCTTGTTATTAATCCCTAAATGCATGACCTTGCACTTTTCACTATTAAATTTCATCCTATTACTATTACTCCAGTTTACAAGGTCATCCAGATCTTCCTGTATGATATCCCAGTCCTTCTCTGTATTGGCAATACCTCCCAGCTTTGTGTTATCGCAAACTTTATTAGCACATTCCCAGTTTTTGTGCCAAGGTCAGTAATAAAAAAAGATTAAATAAGATTGGTCCCCAAAACTGATCCCTGAGGAACTCCACTAGTAACCTCCCTCCAGCCTGACAGTTCACCTTTCAGTATGACCCCTTGTAGTCTCCCCTTTAACCAGTTCCTTATCCACCTTTCAATTTTCATTGATGAGGTGGGAAGTGATAGCAGAGCAAAGGGGTGGAGGGAGCGGGGGCAAGGAAACAGAAATGTAGGCAGTAGCAGAGTATTACAGAGCCCTGAAGATGAGGCCAAGCTAAGAAACTTGAGCATGATTCAGAAGGTGGGGAAAGCCAGTGACTGTGTTCAAAGAGGAAAGCAAGATGTCATCCATGGAACTTGCTTGACTATTGGAAGTTAATTATTTGGGGTAAATAATCAGCTTGCCAATTCAAAATTAAGTTTACAAGACCAAGCACCCCCTTCAAATCTCTTCACCAACCCACACTGAGACAGAAAAACACTCAAACTGGAAACTTATGAAAATTCTGGGCAAACCATCTTCTGCTGGGAGCCTACCACTGTCTAGAAAAGCAGAAACCTATTGCATTTGGTCTCTGTGCTCTCAAGTTGTCCTTACCTAACCGCTTTCTATGGTCAACTTCACAGAGCACCAATTATTCTACCATTTTGCCCAACGGTACCTGGCAACTCATCTGAGCTAGTCTGAACTCTGACTGTGCTCTAAGGGAAGACACAGCAGCACCCCCAGCTTCCCCCTTCCATTCAGCAACAATCTGGGAGGTAAAGGAAAGTGGATGAGACTTTACAGTTTCAGTGTTGTCCCCTGCTCCACAAAAAAACAGAATAAAAATATAATTCAATAGAAGGCTAGGCCTAGAGCAAGTTTGAGCCAGTCAATTTGAGGTGGTATCTGCCAACAACAAGAGGTAAAGTGTCAAAACAGTCAACTCCCAAACTTGGGGGGAAACTTTTACCAATTACTTTTAGATGAATGGCAAACCAGAGGTTTATTTTTATGGGGCATTAGTTTTGCTGCCAAATATCAAGATGGTGGTGGAGCTTAGAGAGCTGAAGGGGAATAACTGCAGCTGTCTAGTAATATTAAGAATTCACTGTGTGTGCTGCAACTTACTCTGCTATATTCCCAATTTTATTATCATCTTTAAAGTTAAACTCTGCTATTAATCATAGAATCGTAGAAATGTAGGGCTGGGAGGGACCTCGAGAAGTCGTCAAGTCCAGCCCCCCGTGCTGAGGCAGGACAATCTACACCTAAACCATCCCTTACAAGTGATTGTCCAAGTAAATGTACTTTGCGTGACCTAAATTGATACAGTACATAAAATAGTTAAGCCACATGCCTTTCATTATCTTCAGTGGCCTAATACTTTGTGGTTTGCAATCTTTAGTTTTACTGGCCTTGTGGTTATTTCTAATAGTGTCTTTTATAAACCCTGCTTTACCCTGACAACACTGCAAGCTGAGGACACGGCACCCTTGTACAGATACTATAACCCCTCCCTCCAACACTGAGAAATAGGCTTAAATTTTTATACATAACTAAATCGCAATTAATGTGTGTCAAAGAACTAACCACAGCTAGGCGGACCGTATCTCTCTTCTACAAACACAAAAGGTAAAATCCCCCTTCCCCTCCAAAGTCAATGAAAGTTTTGCCCTTGATTTCAGTGAGGCAGGATTTCAGCCTCCTGTGTCCAACACTCTGCTCTATCCTCCCACATACAGCACACTCGGAACTTTATTGCTGCTCCCCTCTGTAACAGGAGACACCTAGAAGACTAGGGATTAGTCTACCCAGAGTACCAAATTACCTTGAGGGAAAGTAGAAAGAGTGCAGTGGGTGTGAGGAGACTCAATGAAGCGTCATTCCTTGCTGGTGAGTGCTCTCTCTAAAAATAGGGCATGTGTGATAGGAAACTAAACAAGTGCACATCGATGTGGAACATGATCCCGTCTCGTGTTTCAATCCAAATCAGCTAGAGGAATCTGGAAATGGGCCGGAAGTCAGGGTGTCTCCTGTGGAAACATCTCTGTTATTCTCCGACACTCCCCTCCGGGTAACTAAATAAGCAACCAGGCAGAAACATCCCCTTATAACCACATTAGAATGTCACTCACTTGGGCTACGGCAGACTCCTCTACGACAGGCATACACACTGACATCCCCAATCTTGACTTTGCTACAACATTTATCTAGAATTTTTCATTGCCAAGGAGACCAAGACACTTTGCCCGTCTCTGAAGCAAAATGGAAGCTGTTTAACAGTGCACAGAAACGCCCTAGCCACAGAAAGATTGTAAGACTGTTGACTCAGTGGGCTAACTGCACCTCTGACCCATCCTGCTCTCTTTGAGAGCACCACCTCAGGTCTTGGGCCTCAAGATTCTACCTCTCTAGGGGTAGAATCACACAATTTTCCCACTCTCAGACCAGCCCCTGGGCTGCAGTCCCTGTGACCACCCGCAATTACCTCAGCAGAACAGACTTTTCCTCAGTACCTGCAGTTCTGTTCCCTCCAGGAGCAATGATAGTGGTGCCCAGTAATCAAGCAGTCTTCTTAAAGCAAAATTTTATTTATTTAGAATGAAAGCATTATAGAGAAAACAGATCTTAAAAAACAACCAACCATCCTATATGCAGGCCTATCTACCTAGAGTTTACCATCCAAAAAGCAGACTTTAACAAACTCAGAGAACTGGTAGGTAAGGTGCATAGGAAGAAAATTTAAAGGAAAAAGCAGTTCAGGAGAACTGGCAGTTTCTCAAGGAGCCAATATTAAAGATATCACTGCAAAGTATCCCAATGCAAAGAAAATGCTGGGATGAATAGTCAGAGGCCAGCAGCGCTCCATCAGGAGATCTTTAATGACCTGAAAAATCAAAAGGAAATTCTACAAAAAGTGGAAACATGGATGAATTGCTAAGGAGTACAGAACAATAGCACAAGCATGTAGGAACAAAATCAGAAAGGCTAAGGCACAACATGAGTTACATTTAGCAAGGGAAATAAGGCAGTGACAAGAGGTTCTTTAAATACATTAGGAGCAAGAAAAAGATGAAGGAAAGTGTAGACTTAGCAGGGAAAAGGAGAGCTAATAATTGATGATATCAATAAAGCTGAGGTGTTTAATGCTTATTTTGCTTCAATCTGCACTAGAACAGTTAATAGCACCTGGATACTCAACACAATTAATACTAAAAACAAGGGAGAAGGAACACAGGCCAAAATTGGGAAAGAACGGGTTAAAGACTATTGAGATAAGTTAGATATATTCAGGATGTCAGGGCTTGATGAAATTCATCCTAGGGTACTTAAGGAACAAGCTAAAGCAACCTCAGAACCATTAGTAATTATCTTCAAAAACTTCTGGCAGATAGGTGAGGCCCCAGAAGAGTGGAAAAGGGCAAACATAGTGCCTATCTTTACTTCATTTGAGAAAGAAAAATCAAATGCACAACTACAAATCAAGATAAATATGAGTCAACAGTGTAACGCTGTTGCAAAAAAAAGGCAACATCATTCTGGGATGTATTAGTGTCGTAAGCAAGACACAAGCAGTAATTCTTCAGCTCTACTCCACACTGATTAGGCCTCAACTGGAGTATTGTGTCCAGTTCTGGGTGCCACATTTTAGGAAAGATATGGACAATTCTGAAAAAGTCCAGAGAAGTGCAACAAAAATTATTACAGGTCTAGAAAACCTGACCTACGAGGGAAATGGAAAAAATTGGGTTTGTTTAGTCTGGAAACAAGAAGACTGAGAAGGAACATAACAGTTTTCAAGTATGTAAAAGATTGTTACAAGAAGAAGGAAGAAAAATTTAATTTGTTAACCTCTGAGGATAGGACAAGAAGCAATGGTCTTAAATTGCAGCAAGGTCAGTCTAGGTTGGACATTAGGAAAAACTTCCTAGCTGTCAGGGTGGTTAAGCATTGGAATAAATTGCCTAGGGAGGTGGTGGAATCTCTGTTATTGGAGATTTTTAAGAGCAGGTTCGACAAACACCTGTCAGGAATCAATCTAGAGAATACTTAGTCCTGCCATGAGTGCAGGGGACTGGACTAGATGACCTCTCTCTGATTCTAAAGTGGGGAATAACTGGCTATGGGGTAGTACTGCTGAAAAGGATCTGGAGGTTGTAGAGGATCACAAATTGAATATCAGTGAATAATGTGATGACTAAAAGGCTAATGTTCTGGGGTGAATTAGCAAGAGCATCATGTGTAAGACACTGAATGTAATTGTTACATTCTACTCAGCACTGGTGAGGCCTCAGCTGAAGTACTGAGTCCAATTCTGGGAATCACACTTTAGCAAAGATATGGACAAATTGGAGAGCGAGTCCAGAGGAGAGCAACAATGATAAAAGGTTTAGAAAACCTGACCTACGAAGGAAGGTTACAAAAAAAAAATGGACATGTTTAGTCTTGAGAAAAGAAGACTGAGTGGCGACCTGACTCCAGTCTTCCAATATGCTAGGGGCTGTTATAAAGAGGACAGTGATCAATTGTTCTCCATGTCCACTGAAGGTAGGACAAATAGTAACTGGCTTAATCTGCAACAAGGGAAATTTACTTTAGATATTAGGAAAAATCTAACAATAGTGGTAGTTAAGATCTGGACTAGACTTCCAAGAGGCCATAGAACCCTCATCGCTAGAGGTTTTTAAAAACAGGTTGGAGAAACACCTGTCAAGGATGGTCTAGGTTTACTTGGTTCTGCCTCAGTGCAGGGGGCTGGACTTGACTTCTTAATGTCCCTGCCAGCCCTACAGTTCTATGATTCTATCCCTCTCATGTTAGTTTGGCAGGCCCAACTTCTTCAGAGCTTCTCAGTGTCAAGTAGGGTTACCATACGTCTGAATTTTCCCGGACCTGTCCGGCTTTTTGGTCCTCAAATCCCTGTCTGGGGGGAACTGCCAAAAAGCCGAACATGTCCGGGAAAATGCCAGCATTACTGAAGCAGCTGGGGAAGGGAGTGTTTGGTTCCTTCATTCCCCGGGGGACATATTTGTGTCTCTGCATTTTCAGAGGAGTTGCGGGGAGGATCGGAACTTTCAACCGGACGCAGTTATGGGGAGGTGGCATATGATCATGGGAAAGCCAGGTGTGGGGGCGGAAGCAAAGGCAGAGATCATGTATGCCCTGCTCGCTGGGACCTGGCTTGTCCAATTCCTCTGCACCTTTGGCACCAGCGGGACCGAGATAACGTGCCGCGCCTGCCTGGCCCCGGGGAAGCCACCTCGGCCTCAGCGGGGATTATTAGTCAGGCCCAGGTGGCCGGGCTGCGGGGGAAGAGGCGAGGTGGTTCCCAGCAGCTCGTGGGGAAGTGACCTCCCCGGCTGCTCCCAGCCAGCCCGACCCCAGCGCATCCCCAGCGCGCTCCGCTGGCCCCAGCCTGCCCCGAGCTTCCCCCTGGGGGACTGCGCCCGCCCTGCTGGGCCGGCGAGGCAAAGAGCAGACCCCGGCTGGGCGTGCACCCTGCGGCAGCCGGCTGAGAAGGAGCCAGGCGGAGCGGAGGAGAGCCAGGGGGGTCCCGGCGGAGCGGGACCAGCAGGGCAGGGAGGCGGCAGGAGCATCCCCCGAGCAGCCGCAGGGCAAAGCCACCCGCTTCAGGCTGGAGGAGCTGAAGCTGAGCAGCAGCACTTCCGCGCTGACTGGGGACTCTGCGCACAACCAAGCCCTGGTGCACTGGTGGGGCCACAACAGCAGGGTGAGTAGACCCAGCACCGCGGCGGGGGGCGGGATGCAGACCGGGGGGCGATGCAGCGCCGGGTCTTGGACAACGTGCAGAAAGCGGGGCTGGGCTAGTGGATCTGGCTGGTCTCTGGCCCTTCGCATCGGGTGTCACTCGGCAGTTTGCAGCTGGGCAAAAGTGCTCCCAGTGCCTTTCTGCTGCAGCAAAAGTTTTCTTCTCCCAGCCCCAACAGCCACCTGCGTTGCACTCTCATTGCTCTTAACTGGGTGAGGCCACCGGGAGGTTTGGAGAGTGGGCAGGGGTGTGACTGGAGAGGAGAGAGCAGTATCCTCCGGGCTCCGGCTGTGCTGGGGAAGCGCCCGGCCAGGGGCACAAGGGCTGGAGGCTGCCCGGCAAACCGTGAAGCCGGGAGCGCTCGAGCAGCTGTTTCGCGTGGCTGGGAGGGAGGAGGGGGAATGCGGGGCGCTCAGGGGAGGGGGCGGAGTTGGGGCGGGGCCAGGGCCCTGTGGAGTCTCCTCTTTTTTTAATGCTTTAATATGGTAACCCTAGTGTCAACCTGTCCCCTTGAACAGTCCCTGACAACTGATCCCCTCTTCCTCTCCTGAGAGAGCTTTTTAACTGTTTAGTGTCCTGTTGATCTCTAGTTTCCCAGCCTGGCAAAACAGCTGTGCAACATCAGGCTGAAGCCTGGAAGCATGCCATTGTCCTGTAATTGCACACCAATGTGTGTTGGTAGGTATGCTTTTCTCTAGCTCCTGTGTTGCTTTCCTGGTTGTTTCACCTCCTCCACATCCCAGTTCCCTATTAAGCTAGATCAATATATTCATATAGGAAAGTCTTATTACCCAACATACAACAACTTTCCGTTACTGACCAGGGCACATTCAGCGTTCATAAAGTTATTACATTTCAGTAGTCTGAGATTATTACATAGCAGCTCCACATCAGTCACAAATATAACATCCATTGGAATTTACAGGGGAATTTAGGGAGTCAGAATGTAATCACCCAGACTGGACTTTGCAGCCCCCTGTTTTATTAGAGGTGTCCTTTTTCAGATGAGATTAAAATTCTTGCTTCATTTAACTTCCCATGGCCCTTTTCCTTCCAAGGGTAGGGATGTTAATTCCAATTTCAGCAAGAGCATAAGAACGGCCATATTGGGTCAGACCAAAGGTCCATCTAGCCCAGTATCCTGTCTTCTGACAGCGGCCAATGCCAGGTGCCCCAGAGGGAATGAACAGAACAACAGAGATTATGTGGCTACTCTTATTTCTAGTCTGTTGCTGGTTCATCTTCCAGAGACTATTGCTTAAAAAAGTTCCCCGTCTGTGGAGGCTGGCCTCTGAAGTTAACAGCTAGTTGGCTGATCGGGATGTGGAAGCTCACTCTGGAATGGCAGCATTTTCTAATAATCCCTGAATAAGGTTGAAGTTGCCTCAGTGGACATGGGCTGAGGGTAGCACATGTAATGATGCTGCTATGGATCCTAGGTGGTCCTCAGGAGTACCCACATTCCTTACTCCCAGACACACAGGACCAAGTGAGTAAGCAGGGTACTGCTTCCCACCCCCCAAAACACACCTTTTGAGTTATCTATCTAAACCTAATATGACTCTACAGAAACTGGCAGACAACAGTTTGCTTGTTGGGTAGGAGTGATGCATTTTCCCATGATTAGCTAACCATTATGTTCTGGGTACACATACATCTAGACCTTTCATAGTATTGCAAATTTGAGAGATTTTTGGTGAGGTGGGATGGGAGTACTGATATAATGCTCTGAAAATCCAGAGAAGACAATATCTGCCTGGGTTTATTACCTGTATAAACTATTCAGTTTTGAACCACAAGGATCTAGGAAGAACAATCATTCTTTAGGTCCAGGACTGAGTGTCACAGATCTGGGTTTTTAGATAGATAGATATAGATACACACACACACACACACACACACACACACACACAAAACCTACGCAATGGACAAAACAAAACTTTTACCTTCACTTGGTGAACTAGAGCAAAATGTTAATGGCATACTGACTTTTGTTTGACACCTCATCACTAGAAACACACAAATAAATTGGAAGGAAGCTGAAAGAAAAATATTATGGGGAGGGGGCGGGGGGGGGGGGTGAAACTAAGTATGTACAGTATAAAGTCTTTGGGAGAATGTGGGTGTGTGTCACAGGCTGGCTGACCCATTAAGGAGAGTCAGGCTCAGCCTCACTTGTGATGGCTGAGATCCCCCACCCCACTGATCCTGATAGGCTAGAGATCAAATGGCCCTGTTCAATTATTAGGCCCAGCTGAGAAAGAGTCCTTTATTTCATATTTGTTTTGGACTGACTTTGGACTCTGCTACACCGGATGGGGGTTGAAAGCTTGTAATGACCTGCCTGGAGGGTGAGCCACCAGAGTGGGCTGGTAACACAGTCAGGGAAACTGAGGCACAGCAACTGCAGTGCTGTGCTCACTATGAGGAGTCATGTGGGCGCGACAGTGAGATAACACACTAAAATATTTCAAACATCTGAACCCCTTATTGGGAAACCCCAAAGTAGACACTGCAAAACCTGCCTTACAAGGGAGGCTATCCTTCTAGCAGGAATGTCTCTGACACTCCCCTCAGAACACAAAGTTGAAGCAGTAGTGCTTGAAGGCTTTGAAACTACTGGCCTGTCCCTACAAGTGGTATATTAAGAAGTTTGTATAACTTGCATTCTAATCAGATATCAAATCTCTGAAGGCCATGGTACACAGGCAAAGTTAGTTCAGCTTCTCCTACTACTTAAACATCTTGGTGGCCTTTATCAGTGAGCAGTGTCCCTTCTGACATCAGAATGTGTTGGTGTAATGTTCTTTCTCCACTGTCTGCCAGTAGAGCTCTCTGTTTAAACAATGGTCAGCAAATCCCTCTTCTAAAGCTGGATTAACTGTACTCTCCCTTCAGTGGAAAACTGCTATTTGAGGAAGAGAGGAAAAATCCAAAATCTACTCTGAAACCAAAATCTTCAGTTTCCTTCAAGATAGACAAGCAAAGAAAGTGTAGCCATTTGCTATAGAAACTGATTCAGGGAAGCAACTTCCTATACAGACCAGGAAGGGAATTTCATTCCAGCCTAACTGTGCTCAGGGCAATTCAAAGATCAGAGAACTACCCTAACCTCAAGAGACAAACTGCATGATGCAAAACCAAGCCCAGCTCTTAACAGGGGACAACTACAAAACTATTCTGGCACAGGCCTTGTAACTGCAGGCCCATTGGGTGCTACAAACACTGGTAGAGGGGCATGCTACAGAATTTACCCCAGAGTCTTACTGAAAACATGAATTCTAACCCATGCTTCAAATAAACTGTCAAGCAATTGTGGGATCTTGGAACAGAGAAATGAAAAAGGCCTTTTAGACCTTCAGATGAACTTTTCTGGTGTCTTGTCAAGTGTAATTTTTATATACCTCCAGCAATGAGGCTTCCACACCTTCCCTGGGGAAGCAATTTCACAGCCTCTCATACTTTATTATCAGAACTCTGTTTTATTTATTTAATCAAAAATATTGCCTAATTTTTTTTTTTACTTATCTTCAGCCTATTACTCTTAGTACAACGGTCATCTGGGGCCAAGTTCAGCAAATTCAGTAGGTCTGGGTTATAATATAAGGAAGACAAGTGCAATAAGATTGCAGTCAATTAAGATTTGAGAGCAGCAAAAGAACATACGAGTTAATGCTAGCAAAAGGGATTCAGGGGAAGTGGAGACAGATTCTTACGAGTACTTTTAAGGGTAAATGAATATAAGAAAAACTGGTAAAAAACTGTGGCAGGAGTAGAATTAATGACTAAAGGGGAAAAGAGACAGGAGGCTTTTTAAAAATAGATCTTAAAAATAAAGAAGTTTGGACACTTAGGGCCCAATCCTGCTCTCACTGAATTGCCACCAACTTCAGTGGAAGCCAGAGCCAGCAGTTAGTGAATAATGAAGAGCTTATAGAAAGAGCTATTGGTAAAGAGCAGATAGGGGAATATTTGGAAAATGTGAACATAAGACTCAAGAACCGAATGCTCAAGAAGTGGGGCTGATTTAGAGTTGCTTTCTCCTCCCTTTAAGTTATATACTCACACCTTGTGAGAGAGAACACTGGAACTCAAGACTCCTAAATTCTAGTCCGACCTCTTCCACTGACTCAGTGCAATATCTTGGGCAAATTATTTCTTTTCATCTGTAAAATATACTACTTCAGCAGGATGCCTGGCTTAAGGCTTAATGCTTGTAAAGTATTTTGGTATCCCTGAATGAAAGATACTGTAGAAGGGCAGAATATTATCCCCATAAAATCCTCCTACTCACAAAACTACTTCAACCTGTCTTGGTTATGAACCCACATGATCAAACTCTGACTAAATGACTACAAAGGGTAATGAGAAGTGGCAATATGTCAAGCTGTGGGGGGTGAAGATGCTAGTAGATACCACTGGGAACAATGTTAGATTGAGTCTTATTAAATATCTTCATTCGTGATCTGGAGGAGAATAAATGGCATGTTAAAGAAGTCTGCAGATGATACCAAAATAGGACTTGCTGCAAACACCACTGAAGACAAAAAAGTAATACAAAAGGGACCTTACAAGATTAGAAATATGGGCAGGAAATTAAGATTCAACCTAGAAAAAATGCAGCTAATGCAGCTGGTAGAAAATAATTTGAAACAGACTCTCAAATACTATGAGGGAAGTAAAAATCTGGAAAGCAGCAATGCTTAGAGAAACTAAGGCGAGACAATGGACAAGTTAGACATGGGTTTATAGTACAATACTGTAGCCAAATATATATATATATGAGCTATATATTCAGAGGCCTGGCATCAGGGAGCTGAGAGGTCCCTCCCTAAATAGATCTGAAATAAAACATTCAATTCTAGGTACCTCAGCACCAGAAAAATGTAGAGAAAGTGGAGGGAATTCTGAGAATGAGATTAATCAGGTGCTGAAGGGGTTTCAGAGGGGAAAAAAACAACTCCACAGTATATAGCTTGGTTAAGTGACAACTAAGGGAAGACATAGCAATAACCATCTACAAATATCTGAAGAGGTTAATACCAATAAAGGAGAGGAACTATTCAGGGATAAAATTATGAGTAAGGAAGTGCAATGAAGGTAGGGAACATTTAGTCTGAACATCAACATTCCTATTCCTAACTGTGAGATGCATTAGGTTGTGGTATTGTCTCCCTAGGGAAAGGATGCAAGTCCCATTACTTGGACCACTTAACACTAAACTGGACAAAGCACCTGGAGAACAGACTGTAGAAAACAATTTTGGTTTGCAACGGCTCGCAGGGAAGTGTGGAGTGTGAAAGAGGGATGGACTATATAAAAACCAATATAAGAAGTTTTCCATATCAGCTTCGCAACTGCTGAACCTGCTGCTCCAAATAACTGGTGTGGGAAGGCCCATTTATGTAGAAGAAAATTAAGTCACTCAAAAGTTCAAACAGTGCCATCTCCACACATTGCCTGGAAAGAGCTAAATCCAAGAGTCTGGACTAGTCTAAAAGAAACAAAAGAAACTCCTTCATTCTTTAGTTCCGTACTTCTCTTGGCTTAGGTGTACACAACTCAGGGATCTTTTCTCTGCATTTAGTTGCCATTGGATGGTGGAAAATTTGCATTGTTATATGGGTGTTATCAAGATATCTCACTTTGGTCCAGTTAAAAGGCCTTCACTGTCACTAACTGTGCCAAATACAGCTAAATGTCACACAAATCACAACCCCCAGGTCTTGTTAGCTGGCTCCAAGTGCTTGCCAAGGGATACTCTCCATCCAAGCAGTCCAACACAATACCAGCCTCTCAAACCAGTCTTCAAGCATCATGATCTTGGAGGATTATAAATCCAATGACAATATCAATGAGCACATCTTTGTTCTAGTACCAGAACCCCTATCCTTCAGAGAAGGATTTGGAATGCCTGAAATAGCCTAGCGTTCAAGGCTGCACTATCGCCACTCTCTTCTCAAGAGTTTCCGATCGCATTAGATCCTAAATAAGGCAGTTTACATCCCTACAGTTTCTCCAGAAAATGCATCACTCGAAAACTTACACTGGGGCCCATTAATTTCTGTCTCAATATGTATTAATATTTTGTTTCGTACCTCCAAGGTACTCACTGGCTGGGGTCCAGCTTCTTCAATCTTTTATCACCACGTATTTGCACTCATTCTCTGAGGCCAGACTCAGTTGGCCACTTGCTTCGTCCTACATAGGACCTTGAGTTCCAGAGAGTAAGGGCATTATGCTTCCTGCGTGTAGAATTTACTTCCTATTACTAATAAACATAGCCCTGTCTTGACATGAGGTTTGCTGCAGCTTTTGCCTTTTCTTAAGCATAGACCATTTTATAACATATAGCTCATACAAAGCACCCAATGACTCTTGAAGGATACTGCAGAGAAATACCTTTTGCTTTAAGCCATGAGTGGTTTTTTCTTGCTTAGTTACAAGCTCCTATGAAATGCAACCAGTAACTATTTCCTACCACACAAACACAGAGTTGCAACTAAACATCTCAGGGACAGATCTTATGTGGCCACCCAAAATGATAAATGACTTTCATACAGGACCACTCCACTCAGACACATTAAATGGTAATGAGCCACCAATTGGAAAGAGGTAAACATGAAAAGGTTGCTTCTGTATAATGTGGTCAAAGATGTCACCACCAGCCTCTGGAAACACCAGCCAGAGAACTCATAGTCAGGACATCACCTGCAAGACAGAATGTAAGTGATTCAATCCCTAAAAATTCAAACACAACTGAATGTCTCTAACTTTAACCCAGTACTAACTACCTTACAAGTTAGCCAGTCACCTCAGCAATGTGATACAATGATCATCTCTCTCTTCCACTCAGATGTTGTTTACGCAGAGCCTCCCAACCAGTATGGGACAGCAAACAGTAAAGTCACCCACTGCTCATTCCCATTCATGAAATGACAGTCAAGTTAAATTAATAGTTAACCATTCTTGTAACTTATACTACTAGGAGACCTTATCAGACATTAGACAACTGCTAAGGAGCAACATGCTGCTGTAACAGAAGACCAGAGCTAGGAGGTGTTTCAGATGTATTTCACTCCCTGCAGTGGGGAGTGTCCTAATGAATTTCATTAATCACCCCCTTTAGGGAATGAAATTTGTTGAGCATTCAAACAGGGAGCCCCCTTCCTGCTTTACAACTCCTATTCTATGCCAACAGGACAAGTGCAGCACTTTGCTCCATCCCATATGCTTCCCTTCCCAGCTTGCCCAGTTACAGGACTTGTGGTGCCAAAGTTTCACTCCCAGGACCTTTCCAATTATCTACCTTTCAGAGAGACATTTCCCCTAATCCATAGGCAGAGGAACTCCTCCAACCTTACAAGTGTGCAGACCATTTCTTGAAGGACATAGGCTCTCAGGCTTCAGTGAGATGGTTCTCCTATTGTGTTGGGTGGACCACTGGCTAGACACATGGTGTGATCTCCTCCTAGATCTCAGCTGCCAAACTATATTAGAAGCTAAAACTACATTAAAGACTCTTCTAAATATTTATTTCCCCTTGTAAACAACTGCTGTGGTAGCCAGAGGGAGGGTTATGGGATCACCTATAGGAGGAGAGGGGACCAGAGGTATCTCCAAGAATCTCTCTCTAGAGGTTCACATAATTAAGAGTTTGAGAATCCTCATGAGTCAGGGCATAAGCCAATGACTAACTGCCCAGGGTTAAGAAGAAACTTCCTCTGTAGCATTTGACACTGGCCACTCTCAGAGACAGAATATTGAATGAGGTGGGCCACTGGTCTAATCAATTATGGCAAAACCTATGACAGACCCAACTCCTCTCTACTTTCAGACCTCAAAACCTCACTACTTGGATCTCAACATTTCATTCACAAAGGGCTCTGCAGAACCCTGGAGATCAAACAGATTATAGACCAAACAGTTGGAGAACTGTTTGCTTATTATAGCACTGCCAAAAAGGGTCCTGGGCTTTTGGATTTCACCGATCTTTCTATTATCCATCTAGGGACTAAACCAGTGGTGGGCAAACTACGGCCCAGGGGCCACATCTTCAGATGTTTTAATCTGTCCCTCGAGCTTCCAACGGGGAGCGGGGTCCAGGGCTTGCCCTGCTCTGCGTGTGCCATAGCTCCGCGCAGCTCCCGAAAGCAGCGGCATATCCCCCCCCCCCCTCCAGCTCCTACGTGGAGGCACAGCCAGGCAGCTCCGCACGCTGCCCTGCCCCAAGTGCTGCCCCCACCGCTCCCATTGGCCGGGAACCATGGACAATGGGAGCTGCAGGGGTGGTGCCTGCGGACGGGGCAGTGCACAGAGCCGCCTGGATGTGCCTCCACATAGGAGCCAGAGGCGGGACATGCCGATGCTTCCAGGAGCTGCTTGAGGTAAGTGCTGTCTGGAGCCTTCATCCCTGACTCCCTCCTGCACCCCAACCCCCTGCCCCAGCCCTGATCACCCTCCCACCCTCCGAACCCCTCGGTCCCAGCCCGGAGCACCCTCCTGAATCCCCAACCCCTTATCCCCAGCCCCAACCCAGAGCCCACACCCCAATCCCCTGCCCCAGAGCCCCCTCTCACACCCTGAACTCCTCATTTCTGGCACTATCCCAGAGCCCGCACCCCCAGCCGGAGCCCTCACCCCCCTCCTACATCCCAACCACCAATTTTGTGAGCATTCGTGGCCCGCCATACAATTTCTATACCCAGATGTGGCCCTCGAGCCAAAAAGTGTGCCCACCCCTGGGGGGGAGGGATAGCTCAGTGGTTTGAGCATTGGCCTGCTAAACCCAGGGTTGAGAGTTCAATCCTTGAGGGGGCCAATTTAGGGATTTGGGGATTTAGTTAGGGATTGGTCCTGTTTTGAGCAGGGGGTTGGACTAGATGACCTCCTGAGGTCCCTTCCAACCCTGATATTCTATTATTCTAAACCCACTCCCAGCAGCAGCTATTTTCTCTTGACCAAACAGATGACCAGCAGTCACTCCCCATCTCCATCCATTACTGAGTCATTTCTTGGATCTTTTCAGAATCAGAGTTTCAGAGTTATTTCACAAGTCAGGAAACTTTACAGCTCTGCCTTACCACGGTTTGGCATGAGGTTTAGAACCCTTTGCTATGTGTCACCCATGCCAGTAGCATAGGATACTGGCAGTTTGAGTTACATACATGAATTCCTCCTCCTTCTACCTCAACCTCTCTCTCTGTTTCTATCACTCAGGCATTAACTTTCAGAACAGTTCTAGAACTTCCTCCTGTAATGGCAATAGTATCACCATCTTGGTTTATCCGACTTGCCCTATTAACAGCATATAAGAGGACAAACATTCCAAAATGGACTCTTTCCCAAAAATCTCTATCATGTCTTTTCCAACCTGCCAGTCTCTGGAATTCACAAGTCACCTTGTTCAACAGTTGGGAGGCACTCCTGTCATCCCAGAATGAATACTTCTACCGTACTCGGAGTCTGGCTGGGCTCAAAGTTGCAGTTTCTCTTAGTTCTCTTGAGCCTTTGGAGGAATCTCCTCTGTCTGGGGGTTGCCAGGATTAAATCTGGTAACATAATTTGATTTTTGGAGAAGATCTTTTTGCAGCCTATCTCCTACTATTATGAGAATGAAGGTGCTGCCAGACCAGTCGTTTTCTACCTTAACTTTTATCAAGTTGAATTGGCTCTTTTCCCGTGTGACATCCCACTAGCTCATTCACCTTTTGGGTAACAAAGGACTTCCCTGCTGGTGTGTGAACACCCTAATATTTCTAGCACACAGCTGATTCTCAACCCTCTCAGTCCTTCATTCCACTTGTCAGCAGTTTCTTATTACACATTCTCTGAAGGATTTGGGTTCCATTTTCTTCAGGCTCACAGGCTTCTCACTTTCAGCTTCCTCTCCCCCTGCCCAAATCTCCACTCTCTTCTGGTCATCCCATTATCCAGTCCATCAGGGCTTGCTGTTACATTCCTGAGGGTCTCCTCAACAGAGGAAGAGCATTTTGCATTTAAGGTATTCAGGCCCCCACACTTCTCTATTTGCATTTAAAAAACGTCTGTAAGTTATATGGGCAGAGGGTGTTATTTTTTGATCAAGTTATCAAGCTTTCTGATGTACCGGTGTAACAAAGTGGGAATTGTATGTAATATTTTTATGTCTCCTGTGTGTGCCTTGGCTTTCCCTAAATTTCATGTGGCTACTCAGTGGGAGAAAAAGGGCTGTTTGCTTCAGGGCAGGCGAGGAGACATAGGTATGAATAAAGAACAGGAGTACTTGTGGCACCTTAGAGATTAACAAATTTATTTGAGCATAAGCTTTCGTGAGCTACAGCCCACTTCATCGGATGCATGCAGCGGAAAATACAGTAGGAAGATATAGATAGATATAGATTATATACACAGAACATGAAACAATGGGTGTTACCATACACACTATAAGGAAAGTGATCAGTTAAGGTGAGTTATCAGCAGGAGAGAATGAAAATGGCCCATTTCCAGCAATTAACAAGAAGATGGGGGGGGGGGAGAATAAGCATGGGGAAATAGTTTTACTTTGTGTAAAGGCCCATCCACTCCCAGTCTTTATTCAAACTTAATTTAATGGTGTCCAATTTGCAAATTAATTCCAATTCAGTAGTCTCTTGTTGGAGTCTGTTTTTGAAGTTTTTTTGTTGTAATATTGCAACTTTTAGGTCTGTAATTGAGTGACCAGGAAGGTTGAAGTGTTCTCCAACTGGTTTTTGAATGTTATAATTCTTGACGTCTGATTTGTGTCCATTTATTCTTTTACATAGAGATTGTCCGGTTTGGCCAAATGTACATGGCAGAGGGGCATTGCTGGCACATGATGGCATATATCACATTGGTAGATGTGCAGGTGAACGAGCCTCTGATAGTGTGGCTGATGTGATTAGGTCCTATGATGGTATCCCCTGAATAGATATGTGGACAGATTTGGCAACGGGCTTTGTTGCAAGGATAGGTTCCTGGGTTAGTGTTTTTGTTGTGTGGTTGCTGGTGAGTATTTTCTTCAGGTTTGGGGGCTGTCTGTAAGCAAGGACTGGCCTGTCTCCCAAGATCTGTGAGAGTGATGGATCATCCTTCAGGATAGGCTGTAGATCCTTGATGTGATGACGCGCTGGTGAGGTTTTAGTTGGGGGCTGAAAGTTACGGCTAGTGGCGTTCTGTTACTTTCTTTGTTGGGCCTGTCCTGTAGTAGGTGACTTCTGGGTACTCTTCTGGCTCTGTCAATCTGTTTCTTCACTTCAGCAGGTGGGTACTGTAGTTGTAAGAACACTTGATAGAGATCTTGTAGGTGTTTGTCTCTATCCGAGGGGTTGGAGCAAATGCAATTGTATCAGAGCTTGGCTGTAGACAATAGATCGAGTGGTGTGGTCTGGATGAAAGCTGGAGGTATGTAGGTAAGTATAGCGGTCAGTAGATTTCCGGTATAGGGTGGTGTTTATGTGGTCATCGTTTATTAGTACAGTAGTGTCCAGGAAGTGGATCTCTTGTGTAGACTGGTCCAGGCTGAGGTTGATGGTGGGGTGGAAATTGTTGAAATCATGATGAAATTCCTCAAGGGTTTCTTTTCCATGGGTCCAGATGATGAAGATGTCATCAATGTAGCGCACATAGAGTAGGGGCGTTAGAACAACGCTTCCTCAGCTCTCATCCCCTAAGTCAGCCATAAAAATATTGGCATACTGTGGGGCCATGCGGGTACCCATAGCAGTGCCGCTGATTTGAAGGTATACATTGTCCCCAAATGTGAAATAGTTATGGGTGAGGACAAAGTTACAAAGTTCAGCCACCAGGTTTGCCGTGACATTATCGGGGATACTATTCCTGACGGCTTGTAGTCCATGTTTGTGTGGAATGTTGGTGTAGAGGGCTTCTACATCCATAGTGGCTAGGGTGGTGTTTTCAGGAAGATCACTAATGGATTGTAGTTTCCTCAGGAAGTCAGTGGTGTCTCGAAGATAGCTAGGAGTGCTGGTAGTATAGGGCCTGAGGAGGGAGTCTACATAGCAGACAATCCTGCTGTCAGAGTGCCAATGCCTGAGATGATGGGGCATCCAGGATTTCCAGCTTTATGGATCTTGGGTAGCAGATAGAATACCCCTGCTCGGGGTTCTAGGGGTGTGTCTGTGTGGTTTTGCTCTTGTGCTTTTTCAGGGAGTTTCTTGAGTAGATGGTGTCGTTTCTTTTGGTAACCCTCAGTGGGATCAGAGGGTAATGGCTTGTAGAATGTGGTGTTGGATAGTTGGCTAGCAGCCTCTTGTTCATATTCCGACCTATTCATGACGACAACAGCACCTCCTTTGTCAGCCTTTTTGATTATGACGTCAGAGTTGTTTCTGAGGCTCTGGATGGCACTGTGTTCTGCACGGCTGAGGTTATGGGGCAAGTGATGCTGTTTTTCCACAATTTCAGCCCGTGCATATCGGCGGAAGCACTCTGTGTAGAAGTCCAGTCTGTTGTTTCGACCTTCAGAAGGAGTCCACCAAGAATCCTTCTTTTTGTAGTGTTGGTAGGAAGGTTTCTGTGGGTTAATATGTTGTTCAGAGGTGTTTTGGAAATATTCCTTGAGTCGGAGATGTTGAAAATAGGATTCTAGGTCATCACAGAACTGTATCTTGTTCGTGGGGGTGGAGGGGTAGAAGGAGAGGCCCCGAGATAGGACAGATTCTTCTGCTGGGCTAAGAGTACAGCTGGATAGATTAACAATATTGCTAGGTGGGTTAAAGTAACCACTGTTGTGGCCCCTTGTGGCATGTAGTAGTTTAGATAGTTTAGTGTCCCTTTTCTTTTGTAGAGAAGCAAAGTGTGTGTTGTAAATGGCTTGTCTAGTTTTTGTAAAGTCCAGCCATGAGGAAGTTTGTGTGGAAGGTTGTTTTTTTTATGAGAGTATCCAGTTTTGAGAGCTCATTCATAATCTTTCCCTGTTTGCTGTATAGGGTGTTGATCAGGTGGGTTCCGCAGTTTCTTTGAGAGTGTGTGGCACAATCTGTCAGCATAGTCTGTGTGGTATATAGATTGTAATGGATTTTTTACTTTCAGTGCTTTTGGTATGATGTCCATCTGTGTGCATTTGGAAAGGAAGATTATGTCTGTCTGTATCTGTGCGAGTTTTTTCATGAAGTTGATAGATTTCCACTCCATATGGAGTGGAAATGTTGCCTAGCTAGCTGAGCCTGAATGGGTCACTAAAAAAAGACTGCCTGAAGCCGATCCCACATCAGTAGACAACCCAGTAACCAGGACATTAACACTTAGCAGCTAATGACCCAGAGGGAGCTGGATTTCCCCATGTCTCAGCAGGGAAGCTGAGCAAAGATCCCAGCTTGAGAACCAAGGACTGGGAAGGTCTGAGGTGGGGGATAAGAGTTAGCTGCTGAATGTACCTGGACTCTCATCTGTGAAAAATCCACATCTGAGTGATGCAGTTAAACTGACCTAATCTCCAGCACAGACAGTGCTAGATTGACAGGAGAATTCTTCCATTAACCTAGCTACTGCCTCTTGGGAGGTGGATTACCTACACTAATGAGAGACCCCTCCCTTTCGCATAGGTAGTGCCTGCACTGAAGTGCTACAGTGTCACTGCTGCAGTTGTCCTGCCATAGCTGTCCATATGTAGACAAGCCCTGAGAGAGAGACCAAGCTTGAACAGGGGAGTTCACTACAGCGAGGCTGTGCTCTGGGCTAACCAGAATGGGCTTGGACTATGCATTATCCTTCATTTCTCTGGGCTAACCAAAGGAATTCCTATTCTTTGTTCCAGTTGACTAATAACCCCGTTTTGACAATGCTGTTTGCTTGATGAGGTGCATTAATCCCTGGAGACCGTACAAGTCTCTACCAGGAGTCCATCTCAGCTGGACTTGCTGAACACAGCTCACAGTGTGAAGCAGGAGTGCTGAAGCTCCAGAAGTTCAGTCTTAGGAGGCGGTGAGGCTGCGTGGCTTACCCTGATGGGGCCCGCCTACCTCCTGGAATTCAATAAGGCCTACCCTGAAAGAAGAGTGAGACCCTTTGCGGGTCTGGGACACTGAAGGGGTTCCTCCAAGAGACTGTTCCAAAGCTGGGGGTGTAGCACCAATCCCGCGGATCTGGGAAAACTGGCTCCTTGGTGAATGCTAAGTCAAAGAAAGAAAAAAAAAAAGAAAAAGAAATAGATGGATCTTACAGTGAGCTGACAGTAGTTAAGGTAGGTCTCTCTCTGATCTCTTTTGGGAGGGTGTTCCCAGGCATTGGGCTTGCTGTTAAAAAGGCTTGGTCTTCTCTTTCAGGACATGTGACTGCCCTTTCCCCAGAGCCAGAACATGGAACATTCATTGCTTTTTGTACCCCATTCATGCCCCAAATCTAGTTCCACTGCCCTCACAAATACCCCCCCCCCAAAAAATCAACATCACAACAGTCACACCTCCTTTTAGGGAATCAAGCTCATTAGTGTTACAGGATCCTCCGTATTGGGGGATCTCATACACCAGTGGGACTGGAATGCCCAAGCCCCACAGGGTGAGGAGAGGACAGGGGCTCTCTCCAAAACAGCCTATTTTGGCTTTTGCGGGTTGCAGTCAGACTCTTCCCATCATTATGGTATGATACAGAGAGGCCAGGCTCCCGGGACAGGACAGAGACTGTTCTCTTAGAGGGTTGGTTTAAGGGGGTTATTTTGGTGTTCTCTGAAGAGGCCATCATGTTGGTGGTGGAGCATCTGAGCTGTGTAGCTCCCCAGCTCTCTACCACACTAGAGACTGGGACACAAACCGCAATGGCTCAGCTTAGCAGAAGAGTTCTCTAGGGAAGGGATAGGATACGCAGTGTGGTTTTGTGGTGAGAAGGAGGCAGAAACTCATTTTTGCAATCCCACAGACAGAGGGACTTCAAAAGCAAGAACCACAAGATAAATGGAGCTATCTTGGGAGAGAGAGTTGCTCTATAAAGCTTTAAAAAAATAAGCAAACAATTGGTATGATGTGACCCTCAGAGGGTGAGCAGCAAGGGGGCAATTATTAACTGCCCACACTGAGTTGGCTATGGCAGAGCTGGGCTTGGCCTGGCAGAAACAGTACCTCACAGCCACAAAGACATCACAGCAACCCTGCTGCCTACCAGAAAACTGGAAGAAATTAACTTAAAAGTAAAAAGAAACCATGACCAGTTAAAAAAAATATTCAAACACAAATATGTTTTATGGGCTCAGATAGGACCAGCTCTTTCCAACAGAACTGCCAGCAGGAAAAACCAAGAACCTCAGCAGTCGGGTTACAGCAGGGTGTCCATGGCCTGCATCCTGCTCTTAGCAGGAGATACCAGCCCCTGTTCAGCCCATCCACAGGTGCTTGTCTGCTTTCTAGGCAGCTCGCGAACTACCATCCTGAGACTCCCACTGCACCTGGGCTTCAGTCTCCTTTGCAATATTTAGAAAGGAGTTATTAAATTGTTCAGCTTCAGCTGCATGAAGCAAATCTCTCCAGCCTCGTCCCAGATCAGAGTCTCTGTGTCTACACACCTGCAAACTCTGATTCATTCTCATTCACACCTCAGAACTTCTTCCAATGCTAACTGAGGAGCACCAGGGTACCCTTAAAAGGCCACCTCACACTCCTCACATCTGTGCCCAGAAATTGGATTTCACATCAACTTGAAGGGAAAGAACAGCAACAAAGACCATGGAAGAAAAAAGGCTCCCCAGTTACAGATCCAAATTTGACCAGGGGTCTATAGACTAGGTACTTCTATAGCCCCTGCCATTGCAATATCAGAGGGCCTCACATATATTAATGAATCTATTCTCAATACCTTTGGGAGTTAGGGAAGTATTATCACCACTTTACAGACAGGGAATGGGGGCAAAGAGATTTAGGGCCTGATTTTTAGGATTGCTGAGCACCCATATCCATCATTGACTTCAACCAGCATTGGAGATGCTCAAAGCCTCTGAAACTCAAGTCCTAGGCGACTTGTTCAATGATGCACAAGGAATCTGTGCCAGGGCGAGGAAACTAACCCAGATCTTCCTGATTGCCAGTGCAGTGCCTTAACCACAAGACCATCCGTCCCCCACATGTAGATCCGTGTCCCTAAACTGATGATTAAAACACACAGTCTCTGGAAAACAAATCAATGTCATGCAGATGTGACAGGATTTACACAGTCCATTCAAGAAATCAAAATAAAGCCTCCTGCTCCGCTTCAGCAACTGAAGTGCAACCAGTCCTCTCCCCTTATGCTCTCTGATCCAAATGAAATGGGATCTGCATCCTGCCAGAGGAAGGCCAGAGTTCGGCTCTTGAGACACTCCTGGGGGTCCCAAGTTCCTATACTAGCCTTATAATTATTAAGAGGCTAGCATTAAAGCAAGCCCAGCCTTCAAGCCATTGTTGATCTAATAAACAGTGGAGTTAGATTTCTTCTCAGTGAAGAGGCTGTCTGGCCTGCTGGCACGAAGCCAACACTTAAACGCTACTGTTGCTCAGAGCCCTAAATTGATTTTGGATCTAGGGAGTTTGTGTTGATCCACAGCCAAAAGAAACATGGAGGGAAATTTGTTAAATGTTAACAGAGCTACAGGAGGGGACTACTGGGGGTGTGGGGGAGGGAGGAAACCAGCTATCAGAAATTAAGAGAGCCATTCCCAGGTAGGGAGACCTTGGTATTGGGACTGAGAAGCAGGTCTACGGCACTGGAGAAAAGGAACAGAAAGGAGGAACAATGGGGGATCAAGACTTCCCAGATCAGATTCTCTTGTAGCTGGCTGTGTTTACATGGATCTCTACCACCTACCTCTCTCCACATTTGCCATGAAGACGGATCATAAGTCAGAGGAAACTATTATTCCTGAATCCTTAACTATGCAGACAGTGAGCTCCTGGGCATCCAAGAGCGGGGTGGTTATTCCCAGTCTCTCTGACTAAGCGATGCTGCTAGTGACAGATCCTGTTCTCCTCAATCTCACTCACTGGGAGTTTATATTTCTCTTGGAGTGCACCTGCAGTGAGCTATACAGAACAGTGTTTTCCAAGCATGGGGGGAAATGAGAGGCCTCTCTCTCCCAGAACATATTCTCACCATGCTATTCTCCAACCTACTGATCAGATGAACTGACCCAGGCTGAAGGGGACCTCTCTGCCCAGGACCCTCCCCATAGCACACAAAGACACATTCTACAGGAAGTGCCAGATCCAACTCACAACAAATGGGATGAAGTGGAGGGGCAGGCAGGAAGACATTTCTTCTAGACATTCTAGACATTCTTTCCTTCTCCCACTAGAAAAAAAGCTCAATGAAAGAGGCTCAGCACTAGACATCTACCTCCTGTGGAACCAGCTAGCAAGGGAGCAAGCTGCATTACTGCTTTTGGATGGGCAAGACCGGGGGGATGGGGGGGAAGAGGGGGAGTGCAATTGAATGGGGGAAGGAACAGCACCCACTTCAGAAACCACCATCCCCCTCCTGACTGTATCCACTTCCCCTCTCCAAGCAAGGAGCACTGGATACTGAAAAGCAACTCCTCAAGAGCGGTCCACAAAAGACCTTTGTTCTCCTCCCATTTGTGTTCTGCTCCTTTTCACCTTGCTACAGAAACATTTCCGAGTCAGTGGGCGTGCACGTGCAGGGGTGTCCTAGAAGAAGGTGAAATGGCTGGAGAACTTACTCAGAGTTTTTACACTCCCATCTCCCACTACCCCACTCCTCCATATTGCAAGCTGGGCAGTGATGGGGGGCAAGAATGGCCTCTCTCTCCCTCCCCACACCAGAGCACAGAGACCCCTTTCTAGGCTCTGGGAGCCTGTGTGAATACATCAGCTGTGCTGCTCACCAGCACAAAAAAACCCATGACATTGAACAAGCAACAGGGTGAACAGAAGGCACATATCAGGACGTCTCCAGACACAGGATCAGGGAGAAGTACCAAATACGTAACTCGTGGGGTAACAGGACAAGCAAGAGCCCCAGAACTATTCTTATGGTTAATTTTTCCTATTTGAATTCAGACTAAAAGGGGAAAAGGTTCAACAAGCCGAAGTGAAAACTCCCCAGGGTGCAACAGCAGGACAGATATACCATCTAGTTCTAAAGGACTTCTTGGAGAGCCCTTGGAACAGAGCCCCAGGTATGTCTACACTGCAATTAAACAGTTGATTCAAGCTCACAGAGCTCAGGCTACAGGGCTATTTAATTGCAGTGTAGATGCTAGGGCTCAGGCTGGAGCCCAGGCTCTGGGACCCTCCCCCCGAACATCTACATCACAATTAAACAGCCCCATAGCCCAAGCCAGCTGCCACAGACCAGCCGCGGGTATTTAACTGCAGTGTAGATATACCCCTAGAGTCCAATCCCATCACTGACAAGGCCAAGCCTTATAACAGCTTAGACACTTGTTACCAGAGGCAGGAAGCTGTATTTCAAAAGGCCCTTCTGCAGTCACCCCCTCCCAACCAGTAGATTTAGTTAGAATGCAGCTTTGTTTTTTTTTCCATCTGAGAACACAGGAACAAACATACAAATATTTAACTAGGCACCCTTACAAGATACTAGTATGTGTCCTTTTTATGCTAAACATGCCATGGTAATATCCAAGGTCATGGAGATGAGTCCTGAATTGGTCCCCTGTAAGGGACTGAAGAGGGATTTTTTTCCAAATCCGTCTATGGATTCTTACCTTTTGCATTTGTAGGGTTCAGGAGGAGAAAGATATGGGCCCAGACTGCTGCACAGCTACTGAAACAAGTTCTCAGCAATTACCACCACACGGGGAGTTTGGTTCTGAATTGCAGCCTTCAAGTGACGCAAAGGAGCCTTTATTCTGTGCAGCAGCCCTCTGCTCCATTTTCACTTCCTAGTGATTTGTCTTTCAGAGGGTGGGAAACAGTTTACAGGTCTCCTATGGTGCATGCAGCCCCTTCCCCAAATGGTAGTAAGTCCTTCTCTCTCTCATTCAGACACACACATCTCTTGTGCAATGTTGGCTCTCACAGCAACCTCCTCAGCCTGCAAAGAGTTACGGCCTGGTTATCACATGCTGGTAGGCTGACAGTTTTATGTCTGTAATGGTCTATGTGGGTTTCAGAGTCTCCCTTTAATCAGGTTCCATTGCAGTTAATCAGCAAGCTGCTTTTTAAAAAATAAAATGAACGGCCAGCACTCTATTCAGCCCAATTCAATCCGGCTGGCCAAATCTCATGACCAGCTGGAATGCCCCTTTCCTAGCCTGCCCAGCAGGATGCCCAAGAATGGCGTGTGAACGTTTCTCTCTGCCCCTGCTCCAGCGTTAAAATGAACAATAGTCCCTGCCAGTGTCATTCTCCAGCAATTCATCTCCTCCTGTCGCCAAACTCTTTCGTTCCTCCTTGCCCCTTGCACCCCTTTTTGTATGAAAAGCAACAGCAGTTCAGCAGCAATACAACGAAATAAAATTGTATTTATTTTTGGTTGGGGGGGGCTGGAGAGAAGAGAACAGTCCCCCTTCCACAGTGTAGCACTGTGAAAACACAAATCCCAAAAGTTCTCAGGCCCCCACTGACCTACCCCATTGCATGTCTGGTTTGCCTGCTGCAGGGAGAACCAGGTTTGAAGGGGTTAGGGGGACAAAACCTCTTTCTTCTTTAGGAAGTTGGAGCTATAAGTGCAGAAAAGCAGTTTCCTGGTGGAAATCCATATGGATCCCAACTCATGTTCTCTGTGTATTTCACGTGCAGGCATGTAGCCTTTAGCCCGCCCTCCCCGCTTTCTTTCACCAGGCCTCAGGTCAGAGAAGGGGAAGTAGGAGGTGAACACAGGGTAAGTGAAGATTCTGAACATTCTCTACACCCCAAAGCAGCAAAAATAGGGGGCAGTTCCTACAGGACAATTCAAAAATTGAAAACAGGATCCTGAGAAACAACACCCCCACCACCACCACCTCCAGTCATCAGGATGGGAGCTGTCAGTGTAACAATCAGGCACCAGTGTTGCTCCACTAGAACAGGCAGGGTAAGTTAGTCACCCAGACAACGGAGATGGTGCTGTGTAGGGAACAGCGTAGAAGAATCACTGGCTATGGAGCAGCTGTGAGCTCCCCAATACCAACCTCTCCCAGTAGAAGAAAAACTGTCAGGCTTGGAGTGCTGGCTAAAGAGCTCATTAGATTTTAAGAATAATTTTGCATAGGTGAGAATTAGAAGTGCTGCTCTTTGATACATAGAAATTGCCACGGCAGGACTGAGCTATAATTCCGCTAGCTTGGTCTCTTGTATTGCATGCTTCAGAGAAAACTTAAACTGCTATTGACAGCAAAGTGTATATAAAATTACATAAAAAAAGAACATTAAAGCTGCAAAGTCAAGAACTCAAAAGTTAAGAAGGGATAGAATTAAGGTTGCCCGTGCAACCTTCATTGGCCTCCTTGTGTGTGTAGGCATTGTGATCATGTCATTAGACTGTATCATATATTATGTTTCCATTGCACTCCAGCCTCATTCAGTACATAGGACAGATGGGGCTCACGGAATAAGTAGCTATTGAATATTTCTTTTTAGCCTCACCATTCAATGTACAGCTCTATGCTATATTTACTGCACACCACCCAACTCTTGCAATGAATACCAAATTATTAAGTTTCCCCCTGAGCTTTCTGTAGCACTATATCTGAATGGTCCACAAACATTATAGATTTATCTTCACAATACCCCTGTGAGGTAGGGAAGTATTATTAACCCTATTCTACAGGTGGGGAACTGAGGCACAGAGAGATTAAGGTTAAGTGTCCACTACTGGGTGCCCAACTTGAGAAGCTTTGAGCATGATTTGCATAAATGCCGAGCACTCAGAACTGCAACAGAAGTCATGGGAGCTGTGCTCTGAACACACAGAGTGCTATAAAAATGCTAAGCACTCTGAAAAAAAAAAAAAAATCTCATGCTGCATAGCTGTCAAGTTTGTTAGAAAAAAAAGAAAAACGGAAACAAAGATTTGTGTGTGATGTTTCTCACCAATAAGAAACTGGTCATTTATTCCTCCCCATCCCAGGATGCCCCAGGACAGTGGGAAAGATGTGAGAGGCGGCACATGCACAAGCAGAGTGATATGGGACATGAGGAGGGACTGAAGAGCCTGGAGAAGCTAGTGGGAAACAGGAGCAGACTGCAGAAGAGAGCCTGGAGGCTTTAGGGCAGGCCTGCACAACTCGTAAAGCGGTGAGGGCCATATTACTCCAAAGAAAACAGCTGTGGGCCGAAACCCCCCCCCCCATCCCCCCTCGCAAGCTCTGCCCCCAGCACCGGCCAAACCCCCCCCCCAGCACCGCCCAGCCCCCCCGCAACAACCCCCCCCAGGGCCGCCCGCCCCGCGGAAACAAACCCTCCTTCCCTAGCGCCGCCCCACCGAAACAGTTGTATTAAACCTTGGTAATATGTTATAGCGGCCCCCTAAGGTAGTATAATTAAGGTAAAAGAAAACTGTCTTTTTCCTAGAAATAGAATAAGATCTTCCCCCCACTTCGTAATCAATTGCCCTGTTGAATGAATGAGGTGTGAATGAGGAAGACATGGAAGGCAGGCACCTCCAGACAGCTGCAACCCTTGGAGAGGGGATGGGAGCCAGACCAGATCAGTAGAACAGGTCAGCCACCGACTCACCTCCTCAACTCCCCTCCCACGTCACTAGATCACCTGCCCCCCCCCCGCCACTGCCCGCCCGCCTCCTCACCCCCGCCCCCCTCCTCAGCCCCGCCCCCCCAGCTCACCTACTCACCCCCTGCCACTGCCCGCCTGCTCACCTCCTCAGCTGCCGGCTCCCCTGCCGCCGGCTCCCCTGCCCACCCGCCACTGCCCGCCCGCCTCCTCAGGCCCCCTCCCTCACCCGCTGCTTGTCTACTCACCCCCCGCGGGCCACACAGTGAGCCCATGCGGGCCGCATGTTGTGCAGGCCTGGTTTGGGGGAAGAGAGGGAAGAGGTTGAAGAGTATGAACTGGCCTCCCCTATTCTGTACCTGTTCCTCATTACCCCGCCTTTTACCCACCACACACAGCCTAGCCCGTTTTGCCCTGTCCCTTGTTTCCCTGCTTCCCCAACCTTGTCACTGTCCTCCACTCCTCCTATCCTCTCTGCCCCTACCATATCCCTTCACTGCTCTCTCCTCTGTATTCAAGTCAGGCTGCTGCTGCTTCCTCTTCCAGGCTGGGTGGGTGTCAGCCAGGGGAATATTCAGCACAGGAGAGAAAGCCTCCCAACAATCAGTTCTAGTACACAATGCCACAGCAGCCCCCAGCTACCTGAAAGAACAATTGTCACTAAAGTCTCGCTCAACACTGAAGCCATAGCCTGGAGCATGCTCAGTGCAGACCAAATTCCTGGAGATTTTTGCTGCCAACCTCTAACAAAGTTCTACTGAGCAAATGCAAATGGCAATTTTCAGATGTTTATAACTTGGCCAAATATGCGTGAATTTTCACAAGGGCAGCAAGACCCAACTCTTTAATCTAAAGGTGAACCCCAGCCTATTTCAAGTCCTTGCTGCAAAGCACGGAAGTCCTAGAGTTTCTCAATGAAAAAGTTGTACGATTTTAACATGGACTAAATAACATTTTCCCCTAAACTTGTTCTCAGAAATTACTGAACCATTTTCAGCTGAAACTTTCCAGAAAGATTTGACCTGACACAGACACTCAACATGTAAAATTTCAGCCTGAATGGTTAGTTTTCTAAAGTTATAAGCAACTGAAAGAAGGGTTTATAATGGAGAATGTTAGACAACCTTACCTTTAGGTATTGCAGCAAGTTCTGCCTATAATGTATAACTAGAGGAAGTCACAAGGAGGGGAAGGCTCTCACCATGTCTCAGTAAAGCACTCATACTACAATGATGAGGGTCTTAAAAGAATCTACATAGGTAGGTTCAACATTTGGGCTTCCCTAGAATCCATTTCCTGTCTGTGATATCTGTATTTTCTCCCTAGCATTCACATCTTCTGATCAGAGGCAGCAGCTTCCCCCACAGAAACCAGTTATAAACGGAGAGATTTGTAAAGGGAGTTGCACAGATGCATCTGTGCGTAGGCAGAACTTCATTAGAAGCCTTACTACTACCACTGTTCTCTCTGCACCTGCACACATCAGCGCTTAGAGGGACAAATGCATTTTGCACAGCCACCAAGGTACCAAGCCTGCCTCCTCTCATCTCATAGAGCAACCCAAGCTTCTGAAGGGCTTGGCAGCAAAACTGCAAGCACATCTTAAACCACACCAAATGAAGTGAATTTACTCCTCTCTGCCACCAGGGGATCCATTAACCAGGGCAATAGGTGTACAAGTCTTCTTGCTCAGTGACTATGACAAGGCACAATAAAAGAAGGTAGGCAGCGTGCTTCTGACCATGGGAGTGACCCAAAAAACAAATGCACTGTTCACAGCACTCCAAGAGAAAGAGTCAGAGAGGGCACTTGAGTATCTGCAAAATATTTCTCTAGTATTATTTGTACTCTGGTAGCATTCAGGGACTCCAATCATAGTCCAGGCCCCAATGCGTGAGGCACTGTACAAACACAAAAAGCAAGTCTCTGCCTGAGAATCTCACAATCTAAATAATACAATATTCCTCACCCTTCTTATTTAGGGCTCAGTCTCAATTAACAAACTCAGACTCTCCAACACATTAATTGTCAAAGCTGTTTGTCATTGCTTCTTTAGTATATTTCCCCCAGGACAAAATGATATATGCATGTGTATGTGAGAGAGAGAGAAAGTGTGTAGGCATGTTCCTTGCAGGCTCCCACCTCCAATCCATTTGAAACCACAAGTTCAGCTTCCTTCCAGAGGGCTCCATCAGCGCCAGTTCAAACAACACATGCACAAAGCATCAAACTTCACACTCCAAAGCACCTCCCAGGGCCTGGATGGAGGAAGATGGCACTCATATGCACAGCTCCTTGTTAGGTACAGGCTGCTTGTCAGGAATTCCTGGGGCTCTCTGGGAATGGAAAGGGAGCAGGGTTCCCATATCCAACACGTGGGTTCCTGGGTATCAAAGCTTCAGGGACAAGATGCATTTTGCTGGTCTGGGATTCAAGCCTCCCCAAAAATCACAAACCTGCCATCCTCTACTTCTAAAGTGTCCATCAGCTTAGTATTAATGCATGTTAGTTCAGCTGACCAGAACAGACATCCAGAGTTAGAAAGGTGTTTGGGGTTTGTTTGTTTTTTTAATTTAGTTACACTGCTGAAAATTTTAAGAGCCTGGGCAGGAAAACAACAACAATGACCTATTAGAGAGGAAGTGTCCATATGCAACAGAACTCTCTCCCCTAGCCACATGCCAACATTGGGCCAGGTAAGCATCTCCTGCTCAGGTATGGTAAGATATGTCAGGAGTGGAAATAAGCCTTATTGCATCACTCCCACCATGTTCAGAGAAATAATTTAAAGAGACATTTTAATCTATAATACACAGTTCATAGAACATGCCATATAGAGCAGCCAAGGTTAGAATCCAGGCTAATATAACTTATATACCCAGCTTGTTATGACATGCTTCAAATGTTAGCCCCATTAGCCTCTTTTGGGATGCTAGGCAGAGGAGGGCTAACATGGAGGTTTTGTAGCAGCAAGAGTCCCCAGTTAGTCTTTTCAGCTTTAGGATGGGGGCATAAAGGAATGGCAGTCTGTATTCACAGACTAGCCAGCAGGAAGCATTTGTGTTAGTCAGACCCCACCTGAAGGAAGGTGCTTACATGACTATTACAAGAAGGTGGTAATAGGGTAGAGGAAGAGTAAAGCTACAAAGGCCAGGGAACTGCCTTCAAATGGGCCAGAGCCACTCCAGGTCATCTGAGTATCAATACCACATTACAGTATAAACCTCAGCAATTTACAGCCACACTGGAACCATTTGCTTTAAATATATAACCACCTTTGCTGTTTCTTCCGCCTCTGGAGCCTAGAACCAAAGACCAAAAAATCCTAGGAATTGAAAAACAATTAACTAGGAGCAGAAGAGGTGGGAAAGTTGGAAGAATTGTGCTCACATCAGCATGGTAGGAGCAAGGCTTATATGGTTCTCTATCAAGAGAGCAGGCTTTGACTTTAGAGCATACTCAACCCTTCTGTCCAAACTGCTCAGACCACAGGGCATCTCAGCTAATGCACCCTAGCAGAGCTAGGAGACAGGCTGGCCCAGAGCCACCATGTCCCAAAAACTTACTCACCCACTCCCCAAAAATCAACATTGAACGCAGATCCTCCAGCGTCAACACTGAAGCCAAGTGATAACTAAAGCCCACTTTAGAGGCCCACATCTCCAAAATGGCCACCTCCCACCCCCACAAATCTTCTCTCCCCTCTCACCTCCCACATACACACCCCTCAAGAGGGGTTAAGGAAAAGCTGTAGAAATATTTGCCCAATGCTGGAGCCTGTTGCTGGGCCCGACTGTATTGTTGATGAGAATACACACAGCAAACATGCACTGTGAGGAGCACTGCGGGACTCCAGCGGCTTCAGGGAGGCTTTGTGAGGCTAACTCTGTGTATGCTGGCCAGACTATTGTGAAAGGGAAACAAACAGAAAAACCGTTA
>NC_048301.1:71671224-71699272 GCF_013100865.1 Trachemys scripta elegans | reverse complement strand
TAGAGACTGTCCGGTTTGGCCAATGTACATGGCAGAGGGGCATTGCTGGCACATGATGGCATATATCACATTGGTAGATGTGCAGGTGAACGAGCCCCTGATAGTATGGCTGATGTGATTAGGTCCTATGATGATGTCACTTGAATAGATATGTGGACAGAGTTGGCATCGGGCTTTGTTACAAGGATAGGTTCCTGGTCAGTGTTTTTGTTCAGTGATGTGTGGTTGCTGGTGAGTATTTGCTTTAGTTTGGGGGGTTGTCTGTAAGCAAGTATCACTTGGGAAGACTAAGATGACCAGGTCCCTTGGATAACACCGTGATGAGAACAGTGTAAGCATTTAAATAGACATATAAGATCCAACCCGATTTGAGCTTTACAGGTTAAAATCAAACATCTGAATTCAAACCAGCAGCCAGTAGAGCTTTTTATAACTGGAACAGTACAGGTCTTAAAGTGGAGCCACTTTTGTGACATGGGAATCTAGAAGCACCCAAGTATCCAGCAAGCCCACCAGCTTGCAAACCTGAGTACCAAAGGGCAGGCACCCCTAATGGAGAGGGCCAATATCACTGTGGTGGGAATCTCCCTTTTAAAGAGCTCCGGGACTAATCTAAAACCCATTTAAATCAATGTTAAGACTCCAGTTAACTTCCATAGACACTGGATCCAGCCCCAAGTTTCTTCACATTTATTAAACTATTTAACCTCTTCTAGTTACAAACCTTTTCAGAGAAAATAAAGCTCACCCATATCTGCAGACATACCTATCACTTTGTGCTGCAACCTCATCAGACCCCACACATTAGACTGGGTCTGTCCGAGTCAATACTTGGGTGGAAAGCCTTCAAGAAACTGCAAGTGCTACAAAAAGTGGTGTTGGTGATTTGCATTCCTGTAATGGCACTCCCCCCTTTCACCTCCCCTCCCCCCCACAGTGTTATGGGGCGCTGTACTCCTGGATGTACCATCTTTCAAAGGAAATGAAACTGATTTGTGGTCATTAGAGACCCCGTGGAACTTTTCCCTACTCTAGTTGGGGTGTTAACTCTCATGTCCTGGCAAAATTCCAACTCCAGTAATTAGATTCCGTGTCTCTAAATCTTTCTTGCTTTTTCAATTGGATACGGATTCTTCTTCACTTCCACTCTTAACACTGCCATGTAGCTGTTAAAAAAGCTGTTTTGTTTCACTTAGAGGCAGCTGTATTTCCATGGTGGGACAGAGACCTCTATGTGCAGTTCACATCTCAGTTAAGTTTGTGAAGTGCTTTTGGTGCTTCATAACTACAGCTCCTCTCATCCCAAAGTGTGATTGGTTCTAATAAAGGCAATATATTTATAAACTAATTCACAACAGAAAAGAACAGGTAAGCCTAGTGCCTTCTGTTGTATAAGAACATGTGCAATGGCTGGACATGCAGGAAGTGAACCTTGTGAGGTCAGGGTCAAACCTAATGAAGCAAAGGGATGCCACTAAACCAGACACAGATAGGATCATGTTATCGCCCCTTTCTTCAAGCTGCGGCACACATTCCTTCTTACTGGCTGAACTCAAGCAATTTTCCCCTAATCCCAGTTTCTTATACATAGGCTCAATTTGGTAACTTAATCCCACTTCAAATTGTATTTATTTTTTCTAAATGCAAGTACTAAAATGATACTGAATTACACAAACTAATTCTTAACGCTGCCTGGACATCGTCATCATGACTCCTCATACTTCAGATGTCTTATCCCCCCCAAATATAAATGCTCAGTAATTTGAAAAATTAACTGGGATTTGAACAAATATAAGAGAAAGATTAGCTCTCCAGTCACCAGAATTGTGCAGATTTATTTTCTGTGGCCAAGGAACAACCTCTACTCCTTACTCCATAGCCCAGCATTTTGTTTCTGTGCAAGGTATTGTTCCATGACAAACTTCCCTATATCCTCCCAACATTGATTTGAATGTGCCTAAGTGACAAAACAGCTCTCAGGTCACCAAAAAATGCAGTGTTTAAATAGAGGGGGAAGGGGGCTGTCAGGGAGCAGCACTTTATGCAGAAACTAAGTGCAAGGACAAGGAGCAGAGGGTCATTTCCTGTCCAGGCTTTCACAGATGTGTTTCTGCAATGACTCAAGAACTATTTTGTTTCTTATATACTGTTTACCAAGTGTTTGTGCATATCGGGAAAGGGGTGTGTGTGTTGTAAAGTCAGATATTATTATGAAGAGGAACAAACAGTGTGAATCAGTTCATTCTATACTTCAGTACAATAAATATTTTAAAATGTAACCTCCTAATCTGGGAATATACCACCAACTTCAGTACATGAATAAAGAGCTTTGAGGAAAGCAACCAACTTCAGTTCCACAATTCCTTACCCCTGACTGGGAGAAACTCCAATATCCTCCAAAATAAAGCCTTCTGCTTCTCTGTATGCAGGGAAGAGACTAAACAGCCTGGGGAAGATCTGAGCATAAGCCCCATTCACAGCATCACTGAGCCAACAGCCCTAGAAGACCATGAAGTCAAAAATCTGTAAATAGAGCACTCTCAAAATAGGTCTTGCGCAGATAATCCTCAGAGATTCCAGAGAAAGGCACTTAAGTTATTGAGTAAATACGGCTGCGAAGGTCAATCACATATTTACTGAGCTCTAAAGTAGAAATTTACTTTAATGCTACAAAGAATTGAAGGGGACAGTTAATGGTTATTGTTTGAAGTTTGCTGAAGCCAGAAGATTCCAAGTTAGGTCTAACACTTGGAGTCTACCAAGCGAGTCAGACAGTTTAGCCTCCATTCTCAATTTCCTGCCCATCCATAATCCATTCTACCGGAGCCATCACAGCCAGAAAAGAGACCTTAGCAATGAGCTGGATTCACAGACCGGATGCCCCATTACAGGTAATTGTCAATGCCAATAAGTTAATGAACATATTGGCAGAAAACAAGGAAATATAAGGGTCCACAGGATTTCTCAGAGGAATAGAAGAATGCCATCAATAGGATAGCAGCTTTTTTCCCTCCTATATAAATAGTAGTGAAAGGCCAACACTTAAATAGGCCATGATGACTGAATTCCCCCTCTCTAGCCCTTTTAGGTTAAGGCTGAGGCACACTGTCAGTTGAGGACATTCGCATGGCTATTGGCAATGCTATATGTATTCCAGGGATTTAAAAAAAACAGTTCTCAGCAAAGTCAAGCCTGGCACCCTCACCACAAGAAAATCACTTCTTAAAAATGTAGAGTCAGACATCAGGTATGTAGGGGAAATAGAATAGTGCTCCCGTCACTGGTCCCAAAACATGGGACTTGTGCTATTCTAAATGTGTATTTTTAAAATACATCAGCCACAACCTAGATTGCACTAAACCCCAGTTGTGGTGTGCCAGCTAGACCTTGTGCCCGTGTTGGCAGTCAGTCACACAAGTCACTGGCAATTTAATTCCATAATTACCTGAGCAGCAACAGTAAGGTATGAGCTAGGCAGCTGCAGAGATAAAGACCAAACCCCACCCCTCCAAATAAACCTCTTTGAAGATTATATACTAGACTCTTTTTAAAGAGTAACTAACAAGACAACACCATGGAGGGGGTCCAAGCAGGCAGAGATCAAGGGATGGGGGAGAGCACAGGTGTGATTCACGATCTGCTGCAGGTCATTTCTCCTAGTGCCCCTGAAAGAAATGGGGACCTGAAGGAAGGCAGACAGGTTATCATTACAGCAAGCTGGGAACATTGTTAAGGGGAAGAGGGGAAGCAGTTTTGGCTTCCCAGGATAAATGAAATTTCCTTAAAAGAAGGAAAACATGTTGGATAAACCATGAAACAGAGGACTTGGGGAAGGGAGGATGCTGAGAGAAAGGGAAGGAGCCACTACAGCAACAAGAATAAAACCTCCAGTAATTTTTGAAAAAAGCTCTCATCAAAATCCCCCCTCACCAACACTCTCACATAGTGTTAGAATTTGCACCCTCATCCCACCAAACGCCATTCAAAGATATTTTATTGGCATGACAAGTTATACAAGTGCTGCCCACATATAAAAGGCAGAACACTGGGATTCTGTCAAGAGACAGATTCAATACACGGAGCATCTGCCCAGGCCAGTGCTCCAATGTGTTTGGTGTTTTGCTGACAGGGAGGCTACATAGCATGATGCCATTGATTCTGACTCCATTAAAATGTGATAAGGAAACACTGTTCAGAACCCAGTCTAGGGGAAAGGAAAAAGTTATTTCTGATAAGGTAAGGAACTCTCTCTCTCATGCCTACTCCTTCTGAACACAGGAATAGAAAGTCTCTCCATCTCTCCTGTCATTTCAGCAGCACAGTCATTTATTGCTAGGTTTATGAAGCTTCCCCCAGCTTCCAATTCTAATTTACAATGGCCAGTTCTGTATTTGGTTAGAGACTGCCAAATTGGTTGTGCACATTTCACTATGCTGAAGTATCTGCCAGTGTGATGTTTGTATATAAGAATTTGTCACAGTCTAGGTGGCTATTGGTTTTGATCTGTTCCTCACAGCTGGGGTAGGTTTAGCCTAGAGTCTTATTCAGCATTGTATATTTCTGGAAGAAGTTGTTTGCTCCATTGACCTGGAGAGGAGTGCTAAATCCCAGGTGTGATGTTTATATAAGAGGAGCGGATTACTTTTTCTTTTCATTTTAGTTTGTAGTCCTCAAGTATTTTTACGTGGTGGGAGTATTTGCTACTTTGTTTCTGGTACTACCTCAGCCAAATCTCTTTTTATGCAATCATCAGGAACGGGAATCATCCCAGTTCTGTTTTGCAGCAATTGCCATTGAAATGCCTGTGTACATATAGTTCTGGGGAAAAAACAGTGTAAATGCAGAATTTTGCCCCAATTAGTGTAGATGGCTTGGAGCCCCAGATTTCACTCTCATACAGGGGAATGGGTTGAATTATACTATGAAATAGATATAGCAGGATTATCAGTGTGTTGTATTCATATAGCGGTTCCTTTAAGGCTCAGAGGACCTTTTCTCCCTAGTAATACTTAAATAGTCAGTTTGAAGCTCCCCACCATATTTAAAAGCCCTGGAATGTAGGGTGTAGATTGTGTAACTGTGATACCATTTGAGTTTGTTTTGGGCTTTTTCTCAAAAATATCACTTTTCTCTTTTATGGGTTAGCCTTTAGGACCCATGCACTGAAGTATGTTTCTAGCAAATGTAGGTATACTAGCAGCTGTCACAGTCATTTAATATGAGCCCTCAGCTCAAAGGCTGCTTTGCTAGAGGAGTAAGCCTTGATGTACATACTGAAGCTGTTATCCCTGTCTCACTCCCCTTCCTTGCTTGAAAACCTGTTTGGATATTGTTTATTTTTATCCTGCGTTTGATGGATTGGTATGTGGATTCAGTGGTGCCATGATTTCCTAACAGGTTCTTTCTGTAGCAGGGTAGGGTTCAGTCCTGGGAGACACGCTGAGTCAAATAGGTTTTTTTAAAGTTCATAGAGCAGGCAAATATCTACCATCGTTATGATTCTCCCTTCTCCCACCACTGCGCACACATATCTGTTAATGAGCATCTGGAACATAAAGATGTGGTCAAGGTTCATTTCTCAGCAAGAAGACTCCTGAGCTTCCTCTCTTCCTCCCACAGCACTAGCACCACTGATACTATCTGTCCATTACCCCACCAGAACCAGCTAATATCAGAGGAGTGTGTACCCATGTCAATATCATGTTTTGTGGTGACTTTACCCTAATCTTATGAACACTCGTGCCTCCAATATAAGACCACTGAGTGTAGATGAAAGTCCTGGGGTGTTATGGCTGGAGCTAGGGCCATTCAAATTGGTAGGAATGGAGAGTAAACATTTTCTAGCGAGACAGTGACTGGAAGGTGCAGCATCCTGAGCTACAGCAAATCCCAAAGTAGCAGAAAGAAAAAACAATCACAGAGACAAGCAGAATGAAAAAACCTCTCCCATGCTCTGCACTGCCAAGACCAGCTCCTGCTCCAGCCTTGCTCCTCTTTTTCCTCAAGTGCAAGCCCTTCACTTCATGCCATCAAACCCTGGTTTGTTCAAAGCCTGGATCAGGGAGACCATGAATTGGCTTCATCAGAAGACTCACCCTTCTAAGGGAATTTCCCTCTCTCCCGATGCATTTGAAAAGCTACAGGCAGAGTGAGTATTGTTTGTTTAGAGAGTTTGGTCCCTGGGCATAAGCTTTCGTGAGTAAAAACCTCACTTTTTACTCACGAAAGCTTATGCCCAAATAAATCTGTTAGTCTTTCAGGTGCCACCAGACTCTTTGTTGTTTTTGTAGATACAGACTAACACGGCTACCCCCTGATACTTGGTCCCTGGGCAGATCACTGGGTGAGCACCCAATCAACACAGAGAAAGGGCACAAAGCACAACAGCAAAGCAATGGGGTGGGGGGCACAAATGCTTTTGTCTGCAAGTGATAAGTGTTCCTAAGTGCCCTTGTTCATTCAGGCAGGCAGCCCAGAGGGATGTGGGAGTCAGCCAATGCTCAATGAGGGCCACTTCAAACTCTGAATAACCTCCTACCTACCAACTCCCACTGTAGACTTCCAAGGAGTTCCACAGATTCAGCACTTGGGTAGGGATCCGTAGCCACACTCTATGCACAGTTGTTGCCATTGCTACTTGCCCAAGTCTATACTTTTCCATCTGTCAGAAGTTTCATATTTTAGTCCCAGGAATGGCACCCTACCCCCAACCTGTTCAAACTTCTGTCCTGGCAAGCGGAGCCAAGGTTCTCATCATATTGATGCTTAGGGCCTATGGTGATAGGCACCCTAAAAACACCTAGGAGAAACAGGTTTGGGGGATGCCCTCAGAGCAGTAAAGATGCACACTCAGGCATTTTGAGAACAGAAACAACAGATACCAAGAACAGAATTAGAGAACAGAAATTGCGAGGCCCCCCATTTACAGATGCTGCACAAACAGGTATAAAGATGCATTCTCTGCCTAGTTGCCAAGCTCTGTCACTTTTTCCTTTAAAGCATTGCTGAAATTAGCTCTTTCTCTCCATCCCAGCAGCTATCATCATTCACATCTCAGTCACCTCTCACCTTGCAACCTCCTCTTCTCTGTCCTCCCTGCCTCCAACTTTGCTCCCATATAATCCTTCAAAATGCTGTGGCTAAATCACCTCCTCCTTCTGCCACTCAGAGCCCTTTATCTCCCTAAGGTTGTATCTCCCTGACTGATTCCCCACTTCACTCCTCATCATGCTCACTTTCTGGCCCTCACTTTCAGGACTGCACACATCCTGGCCCCTGCCTACACCCTCCACTCTTGTTCCCACCTAGGACTCCTCTCATTGCTTGTGCTGCACCCGAGCCTGCTTCCTAACAAAACCCTCCATCTATCTACTTCTCCCACTCTCAGCTTTGTGCCATCTTCCAGGTCACCTCATACCCTTGGAATCCCCTCCTTCTCCTTGCTCCCCAATGGAGCACTCTCTTTCAATTCCAATCCCTCCCTAGAATACAGCTCCCATTAATCCAAAACCCAGAGAAAAATTAGAAGGCTGTGCTATTTTAATATTGGACCTTATCTCCCATACCAGCATCCTATGTGTTTGATCTGTATCATCTCTCTAATTTAGAACAAAACCACTTTGGGGCAGACACAGCATCTTCCTCTGTATTGTGCAGTGCCACAGCATTCCACCTCATCTGCTGGGTGAGAAAAATACACAAGAGACGCAAACACCTTATGCTTTGCCAACACCAGTTTCATCCTGAACCGGGTTTTGGGGATGGGAGGGGGAGGTAAAGAAACTGGCTTTTCCAGTAGGTCCAAAGACAGGTCCAAGAGTAGGTTCCCTGCTGAAGGCAGTTTCCCCTGCAAGAGGAGAGACTGCCTGAGTGGGGAAGGGAGGTGACTGAGACTGCACTTTTTAAATAAGTTTTTTCCCTTGTGCCTCCCCAACTCCCAGTAGCAGGATTGCAGCCACCACTTTTCCCTCTAAAGAGTAATCAGAATCACTTTTTCTGTCTTTCCAGAAGCAGCACGGACCGTGTGTGATACAACACCTTTGTGTAGCTGCCTTTTGGCCAGATGGAAATTTTTTCTCCTGAAGACTTTTATTTCCAGCTTTGATCCCAGTTTTGGATCTGCTCGGTTCACCACTGCCTCTGCACAGAGGAGAAGGGAGAGCTGACAGGCCAAGTCACTGCAAGTCACAGTCATACCTTCCATTAGGTTGGTTCCTGGCTCCCCTCCCCCTTCCAACCTGGAACTGTCCTTGAGTTTGAAAAGCTCCTATTAAACATTTTTTAGAGGGCCTTACAGAGGATACATTATTTTGATGGATGCTGGGACTAAAGAGGGGGATTTCTAAGCACAGGGAAATAATGGAGTTTGTTTTAATGGGTTTAAGAGATGCCCAGGGGCAACAAGGAGGTTTGCTTCTCTGTAAATCAAAAACACAGAAGACCAGAAAATGGAGTCAAACAACTGAACTCCAGGAAGCGGGGAAATCAGGCTCTATTTAACTGCGGCTCTTGGTTACGGCCAACTTCAGGCTGCTTGGAAAAACAGCACACACACTACATCACTGGCACAAACTTAACAGAGGAAAACAAAGAGACAACAGGGGTCAGAGTGGGGGTGGCAAGTAGAAGGAGGCACCCACCCCCTACCAGAGAGTCGGATCAATTATCCCTGAATACTAACAAGATTTCTGATTAAAGAACTGCTGCAATGCAATAAGGACAGAAAGCTCCAGCAGTCAGGAGGGCCTGTCAGGCAGTTACAAAAGGACACAGAAAATTATGCCTTGCTTGGGCATACTAAAGAATTCACTACACAAGTAACCAGGAGAGGGGTTTCCACTGCCTACAGTCCCAGTCATTCCTCATTGCTGATAACTTTAACCCCAGAGACAAGACTCAGTCAATTGCTATAGCACCTGGAATTTGGTTTCATGCAAGCTTGTTGCCTCAGCAGAGTTTCTGGCAGAGGCCTGTTCCGGGAAACGTCCTATTACCACAGGTCAGTAAGGAATCAAAAATAATCCACTGCATAACTCATGGTGAGAGATAGCTGGACACTTCACTTAGCCATGAGTATTACCCATCAGATGTGATGGATCAGCGAGATCCATTAAGATGTAGGAGTATTCGGGGAGCAAAAGCCTACTGTCTTTGGTCATATCTACATTTTAATCTAAAACTAGATTGCAATTTACAATCCAAACATTTAATACAAATATACAATGCTAACCATTAAATGAACACCATTAGACTGTGGATCTCCTGGTTACCCATAAAACCCACAACATCAAATATCTGAAAACTGCCAGCCTTACATGAAACAAAGTTTAAATTTCCAATACTATTTATCAGAACTCTAAGGTTGCACTCTCATTCAAACCCTTCATGCAGGTCTGTATCTGCCCTGTGACACAGTGTCCCATTTAAAAGTCAGGCTCATGGGAGTTCAGAAACCCTAATGTTGCTAGAAATTTGTCAGATTTGGAGAATTTCAATCACCTGAAATATTGCAAGACTAGAGTCAAAATGCACCAATTCCATTTGATACTAGTGAAGTGTCTATCAAAACTTCTCTTCATACCCAGTGCATGGAACCTCCTTCCACCTGGATTTGTAACATTTGAAAAAAGTTCTATTAAGAAGAGAACTAATTATCTGGGACCCAAAGCTCTCAGAGGCTAGATGTGCAAACTGGAGCACCTCAGCATTTAATGGTTAGTGCTGTGTGATTAAAGTAAAGAGAATGTGCGCAAAAGCTCAGTATTATAGACTAATCCACAGCAAGGTGAAAATCAATCACCCCCACTATAACACTGTCCCTGAACCACCAGACCCACAGACCCATTACCTTATGGGATTGAAAGAATTACCTGACCTACAAATTCTCTTCATTTTTGCCTTCAATATTGATAAATGCAATTCCTTGCAGAAGGGACGAAAAGAAGGGATTAAAGAAATATTACTGCACCTACTCTCTGGCCAGTGCAGACAACAAAATCCCATAGGAGAGTGACGCTTAGCAGAACAGCTGTGTCAAAGAACCAAAGTCACTGCAAACCCAAATCTAAGAGCCACTGTCAGGCACATTAAATTCATGGATGGCAGCTATGGTTAGTGTTCTTTGCAAAGGTCTCTGCGAAATACAGACAGCCACTAAATACAGCACGCCAATTAATGCGGTGGGTTTTCTGCATGCCAGAATTCCTGTTCTAGATTCTAAAACAAGGTAAAGAGAAAACACTTTAAAGGGAGGCCATCAACTTAAAAAAAAAAAAAAAATCTGTCTGAAAATGTTTTACCTACTACAAGCAATAGCTAAGGAAAAGATAAAAGGAAATTAGAGAAACAAATTATCTATTTTTGTAATCTACTTTCTGTAGTTGACAGTCTCTTAGAGTCAGGTTCACTGTTTTCCCTCTACAGTCAGTCAGTCTTCCCCTGTTTCGTGGATATTTTTTTACTAGTAGCTTCCAGGTTTGAGCTGCAGACACAACTGGAGAATGCTTTTCTTTTTAAATTTCCAAGAGATTGCATGGAAACACTTACATCACTCTTGGGGTTTTGTGAAGCCTTCTTTTTATAGAATCTAGTTTGGGGCCTGAATTGATCTGACAATGCCCCTTTTAAAATTAAAATACTTAGTATCTTTAAAGTACTTTTTAACATAGTTACAGTATGCACCCTAATTTCTATGGTATGAGCTTAAAAAAAGGGGGAATCTCCATTGCAGAAAATGTTAGTGAACACACAAAATTAAATCCAATTCAAAACGTTTGTTTAATGTACTCAGGCTGTGGTCTCCTGTATTATTTGACCAACCATATTCATTTCACCATGGAAATGTAAGTTTCTTTGCTACCGTTGGCAAGTTTTGTTGCTGGCAGAAGTACATAAAAATAGACCCCCATTCTTCCATCTGCAGCAGCTAGTCTTCATTTGGAAAGATCTGGGGTAGAAATATTTTCATTGTACCTGCAACTTCTTCATTACTCTGACAAGAAAGAAGCAGCATAGTGTCCTACACCAGCTTTTATAAACCGATTTCTTGCCTCAGGAAGGTCACCTCACAACCGCCAGTGCCAAGGTAATGGGGTCAAGTAATTCCTGTGTCCCCTCAGCACATCCTGTGGGTGAGGTAGGTAGAGACGTGTTCAGTGACTTGCCCAGGATCTCAAGTCAGTAGCAGAGCCAGGATCAGAACTCAGGGATCCTGACTCCCAGTCCTGATCACACTTCTTCTAATGGAAAGTTTAGTTTTAGTTTGGGATTCTAAAAATGTCATCAGTTTGTGAAGTAAAACTTTTGAATAAAGATGTTATTCTACTGGCAAAAATCTCAAAAATAAACCCACAGGCACATCACTCAGAAAGATTCTGTGACCTTGCAGACAAACTCTAATAGACCATCACTCCATCAACCCTTCCTTCACCACCAACACCAACTTGCAAGCATCTCTCCCTATGCCTCACCTCTCCACATGCGAGAGAAACATACGCAGGCTCTTCTTTGGCACAAGCTTCCACAGCCACTCTCCATTAATAGTGGGTCAAAGTTCAATCTGACATGCTTGTTGTTTGGATAAGAGCCCCTCTTCTTGTCCCTGAGCTGAGACACAGCAGTAAATGTGCTGTTTGAATGGTTGTTGTACTTTGAACTGTGTGGCACCCTGAGCACCGCAGGTATGGATGCTTTGTAAATAAATTGATTAAAACCTAAACCTTCCAAAGGGATACTGTTAAGATGCAATGCTGGTAAGAGACTACAGAAGCAGCAGGGCAGACACCTGAAAAGTAGGCATTTGCACCTTCCTTGACACCCACCCCAAAAAGGGGGCAAAATATTTGGGAATTATTTCCTTCTTGAAACAAATCTAGTTTATGTTTGTGAAGTAAAGAGGATACAGTTTCCCATAACAACAGTTGGCACAACCCATCTTAAAATGCAGCATTCAGCTACATAGGGAGACCCAGGAACAAACACTGGCATGGAACCTCAGGCATAGACAAACTGCCATGAAAAGCTTCCCATGGACATCAGTGTACTATCGCTTAGAGCAAACACAGTAATTCACCTGCACTTTACAGTGAAACATCCCCCACCAGGTCTGTCGTTAACAGCCAAGACACATTAACTAGGAGCACCTTGGTAACAGCCAAAATAAAATTCCATTCAGTTTTTTACCTGCACAAATCTCTTTAGCTAAGATTCTTTCCACTCCTTCTGGATTCCAATTAAACACCTGTATGGCAATTCCAGAGGCACTTCTATCTCCTCTGGTTACTAATACCAGATTCTCTGAGATACAAAGCTACAGCCCTGTTTACCTAGCGTTTTCAAACCATTTTAGCACCTTCTTCAAAGAGTGTGCAAATACTATTCTTGATAGAAAGGGAATAACACTGCTGGAAAACTAAACACAGTCTGGTTGTACCCCAGAGGCAATGCTTGCACAATCATGGAGATCAGTGCAAAAATTCCTTACAACTTCAACCCAGCATCTGAGAAAAATGCATTGTATCAGCCAAGAGCGGAGGAAGAGAAATAAGGTACCATAACCTCCAGCTCACAAAATGTCAACTTCCCTTGTAAACATAATTGAAAGATGCTCAACAGAGGCCCTTTCCTCCCTATCACTACCACCACCCAATTTTTTTTTTAAATACATCACTGTGTAGGGGACGGAACTAGTCATGAGAATTTTGTCCTTCTGTTCGCTAGACTGGACTTAAACAGAGCAAATAGGTGGACACAATTTTCATGACTAGTTCTCAAGCTGCTCCACTACCTCTTACTAGAAAGAGGTTATTACACACACACAGTTTTGTATCCACTATTTTTGACAGTTCCCCTCTGTTGACATTTCTATCTCAGGGAGTTCCAAGATGGCATGTGGGGAGAAAAACACCTTAATTCCTTCAAAACCAGAGAGAGTAAGTTAGGAGACGTTTTACCAAAGCAGGACTGTACCTTTAAGGGGCCGTGTAATAGGATGAGTAGCTGCATTCCTGCTCAGGAAGGGCTGCTGTCCCAACATGCAGGAGAGGCTGAAAATAACCTGCACACATACAACCTTCTAGCTCAGAACTCATCCTCTATGTCACAGTCTCTCAAAACACAGAGAGCAGAGGAAACAAACAGAGGGCGCAGCAGAAACAAAGAGCTAAATCCATTAGAGACCAAACTTCAGAGAGAGGAGGAAGGAGGCTGCATGTGCAGCCGAAGGGAAGGGGCCCTTTGGAAAACCGTGAATCATACAAGAATAGATCAAGGGAGCGGGGCTCCTTTTCTGTGGCTTTGTGAAGGGCCTGGCCTGATTGCTGCAGCATTATCTACTCGGAAAGTTGTTCAGTGATCTTCAGGAATCCCTCCAGACCCCACCATTAACTCGCCAGTCTCTGGGGCAGGGGAAAAAGCGAGTGCCCGGGGGCATGGGGTGAGGACACAGCAGACAAAGCCCAACTTGGGAGAAGGCAACGCGAGGTTGCCCAGGTATCTAACGCTGCGTGATGCCTCCAGCTCCAGAGCGAGGCAAACTCTCAGCCATCTCCAGCCCACTACTAAATCAACAGATTCCGCCAGCGCGCCCCTTCCCGGGGTGCCCCGCACGCGGCGCTCGGGGGGGGCTCCCCCCCCCCCCCCCCCACACACACACACACACACACACGAGAGCCAGCCAGGTGCGCGGTACCTGACACAGCGCTAGCGAGGGACTCACCCCGCGCTCGGGACGCGGCTTTGGAGGGAAAGGGGCCCAAGAGTCCGAGCAGCTGCTGGGGGCTCCAAGCACCAAGGCCCGGGGGAAGTAGCAGCTGCTGCCCCCAGCTCTCAGCCGGGCGAGTACAACCCTCCCGGCCCGAGAAGCTGGGCAGTAGGATCCTGCACCTGGGCTGCCCCGCAGGGGGAGTCCCGCACCCCGACAGCGCTGGAGGAGCGGTACCGCTACTGTCCCCGGCCAGGGGCCTTCAGCGCACGGCGGGGGCTGCGGAAGGGGGCTGCCCAGGGAAGAGACGATCCTGAGGCAAGCGCTTACCTCGGACGCAGAGCAGGGCTCCCAGCAACAGCGGCAGGAGGGAGCCCCCGAGCCGCCTCATGCTGGCAGCCCCCGCCGCAGCTCCAGCCCTGCACCGGGCTCTGGGGCACAGAAAGTTCTCCGGGTCGCTCCGCAGCAGCGGCCGCTCCTCCGACGGGCTGGGCGCTCGCTGCAGCCCCGACCGGCCGAGCTCCGCTGGGACCATGCACCAGAGCTGGGGGTGGCTCAGTGTCTAGGGTGCATTAGCTCGTGCAGTTTTCTCCAACGCGACCGCAACCGAGGGAGTCCGCTGCAGGCTCAAGCTCCCAGCTCAGCCCGCCCAGGCCCTGCCCCCAGAGGCGGAGCCCTGCCGGGGAAGCCCCCGCCCTCCGCAACCAGAACGCCAGAGCTGCAGCGCTGAGGAAACTTCTTAAACTTCCCGAGTCCCCAGGCACCGGCACTGTCAAACCCAGTGCAGCCCCCGTTACCCCAGGCTCCTTCCAGTCATCCCCCAGGAAATGGCACTGGGGCCGCCCCAGCCTCCCTCCAAGGCAGGCCCCGGTGCCTCCGTTACCCTTCTAGTGCGCCCCCCACCCCACCAGCATCCCCACCATCACCCTGTATCCAACCAGAAGGGCAGCTCCACTGCTCCCACCAGGGCACTTCCCAGCTAGCCCTGGTCTCCGCACCAGAGTAGCAGGCCTTAGCCTCCGACACAGTCCCATCACACCTCCCAACCGGCTATTTCCCTAGCCTGGGACAGTCTCCATCCACCCTTATCCCTACAGGGAAGTGCCCAACTCTACCTGGCTAACCCCCATTCCTTAATCCTCATTCCCTCACCCTCATGAAGTATCTCCAGTCCCCAACAGCTCTCTGACTAGTTTATTCGTATTCCCTTTAGTCCTCCAACAGTGCATCCCTCAGGACAATCCCCTCCTCCAGAGCACTGAGCCATCTGCAATGCATGGTGCAGTCTGGCAGCCCATCCTACTAGATCTTCCACAGGGCATCTCTGGTTTCTGAGTGCATTGCCATGTATATCTCCATCCCTCAGAGACTTATCTTAGTACCAGAGCAATATTCCAATTCTCTGAGATTTCTGCATAGTTTATAGTACTCTTGAACACTCTATCTGGGCTATTTTGCAAAGTCCTGCCCCTTCTCCCTGGAACACCCCCCTTTTGCCCCTAGTGCATCTCACCAAGCTTTTGTGCCATCTGTAAGGTGAATACGCCCCTCCAGCCCTTGCTCGTCCATCCCTTTCCTGAACCCATTACTCAGTGCATGCTGCAATGTCCTTGTGGGAAATATCTGATACCATATTTCAATCTCCTTATTTTATTGTGAGTCTCATTAAATTCAGTGTTCTTCTTAAAGCCCCAGATTCTAGAGACAGCTGATTAGGTGAAAATCTTAGCTTTCATTTAAAATAAATAAATATGTTTCTAGCCCTCACAGTTGTGGAGAAACACCTAAAAATCTGATCCAAGTGCCCCCTAAAGACTCAGAAACCAGAAGGCAAATAAACTGTTTGTTTGTTTGTTTTGTAAATTCAATTTTTAAGCAATTCTTATGATTTTTTTGAGCCTGACTCAAGATTTTTTTTAACTCTGGGGATTTACATTACAATAAACTTTAGTTGAAAAATCAATCTTAGTTGGCTTTAAGACATTAATGTGAATGAATAACTGGTTAAGAGACCCTAAACAAAGGGTCTGGACTGCAGGCTGAGGTGAGAGTTGTGTCAAATTGGTACCACTGGGCCAGAGGTAGAAATGGTCTTACTTAACATCTTCATTAATATGAATTCAGTGGGAGCTGCAGATGCTCAGCTCCTCTAAGGATCAAGATCTACTGATCTGCCAGAGTGAGTAACCAGCACACCGGTGAAATGTGCCAATTATGCTAAATTAGAAGGAATTGAAAAAAAATAGTGAGGAGAAAAAACGTTGTTAGAAAATTGGTGAGAAAAGAAAAAATAGACTCATTCTGGACAAATTAAGCTAATGCATCTAGAAAGACTTAATCTGAAACAGAGCCTCAATGTGGAGAAGAAACCTGAGGTAAGCAGCAAGTCAGACAGAAGTTTTAAATATGGTGTGGCTACTACACAGGCCAATGCAATTTTTGTCTATATATGTGAAAGCAACACATCCCTGAGCAGATAGGGGGTACATTCCCTCTATATGGAATATACAACTGGACCTGGAAAATTGAATTTAATTCTGATTACTTCCTCACCAGAGATATATTCATGAACTGGAGGAAATTAAAAGAAGAGCAACAAAAATGATCAGGTAGCTGGAGGAAGTGATGCAGGAGGAGAGATGAAAAAGGCTAGATATGCTTACTGTGGCTAAGCAACATCTGAGGCAATGGGGGGACATGAAGCGTATGCAAATATTTGAAGAGTGTAAACTCCAAGGAGAGAGAGGTATCGTTTATGGTGAAACAAGGGGTAGAATTAGGAGTAATGGGATGAAGTTAAGAACATGTTGGTTGAATTTAGCCAGAAACCTACTCAGCTTCAGAATAAAATTAGACCCATTTCCCACAATAACAAAAATACTTCTACCTATTTGTGGAAAGAAGAACAGACCCAAAGCTTTTTTACTCCCTGCAGGATCTATAGGGTGAGAGCCTCCGCTAGTAAATCAGCATAGCTCTGTTGAGATCCATGATCAGGTCCATAGAAGTTTGTAAGATGTTCAGATGCACCAGTGCTGAGTATGGTAAAAGTACATAGATTAGACATAGAACTTCCTGATGGTGACGTGCATCAGGCTGAATAAAAGTTTCCGAAGGATTGAGACAGAAGCATTTTCCCGTGCATGAAACCAAATCCTTTTGAGAAATACTTTGTCATGACTTTTAATAAACAAATAAGCCTGGTAACTTTTGTCCCCTCCGCTCTCCTGGGAAATTTATTATTCCCTTGTATGTGGTTGCATCGTGTTTACAAAGTCATGCTATAAAAGGAAGAGGACACCTACTGAGCTACCAAAAAGTAGTATGTTTAGACTAGGATTGTGCGAGTCAGATGACCTGGGTTCTTGTCACTTTTTCTGTGCATGACATTAGGGAAGTCACCTCCCCTGTCCATACCTCAGGTTCCCCATTTGTACAATGGGGATAATTATCCTTAATATGCTTTGTAAATAATGTAGAGATTCTCTGGTGAAAACACTAGAGAAGTGCAAAATATGATCAAGAGGGTAAGCTCCTGTGCTTGGGAAGCAAGGACAGAGGCATAAGCAGGTAAGGCCACTAGCAGAGAAATGAGGGCACCTTGTAAAACACATTGTCAAATAATAAGTATTTTACAGAGAAACCTTGATGAGAAGAAGGAAAGAAGAATTGGAGTATGTAAAAAACGTCTTGTATGTTTTATCTGTCAAAGTGTTTTTACAGATCCCACCATGGGCTATGTGCACTAACCTTCCCTGAGATGTTAATAAATATGTAATTTATATATAACTAATTAGAAAGACTATTAGGAAATCTTGCATTGTGACTGGTCAAGAGCAGTTCCTCAGTAGGTGGAGCATTGATTAACTGGGACTATAGTCTATGAAGAAAAAAACAAGTTGTTCCATACAGGGCAGTTGGGTCAAGAGAGTGCTATGGCTCTTGCCCAGTCAAAATTCAAGATTTCCTGCGTTACCTTTATTACCATTATTATTCATAATTACTGCATTATTACAACACGAATCTCAGTTCCCTTGCCTGTGACATCTCTAGTGATCAAAAAAGATTGTAGCTTGAGTGGCCTAGGGTTTTGGAGTTGAAGAGCCAACGTTTGAGTTCCACATCTCCAGGAGTATATGAAATATACATATACCTGACTCTGGCATCTTCATGTGAATACTTTATACTGTGGATTCACCTCTTCCCTTGGTTGCTTTCCCTGAAGTTTTCTAACCATTGATGTTTTTTATAAGATGTGCTTATGGCTGTCAGTTAAACTCTACTGCTTTCCTGTATACTGCTTTCAACCATCAATGCTGTATTTTACACTGCAGATCTACAAAACCAAACACATATTAAGAAAACCTAAACCTAATGTTCCCAATACTAATTTCTCCCTACTATTATTCACACCTTCTTGTCAACTGTCTGAAATGGAACAGAGTCCTGTGGCACCTTTAAGACTAACAGATGTATTGGAGCATAAGCTTTCGTGGGTGAATACCACATGGCGTCTGACGAAGTGGGTATTCACCCACGAAAGCTTATGCTCCAATACATCTGTTAGTCTTAAAGGTGCCACAGGACTCTCTGTTGCTTTTTACAGATCCAGACTAACACGGCTACCCCTCTGATGTCTGAAATGGGCCACTCTCATTACCACTTCAAAAGTTATTTTTTCTCCCTTGTATCCTGCTGTTAATTGAATTGACTTGTTAGAATGACCTTACACTTGGTAAGGCAACTCACATCTGTTCATGTATTTATACCTGCTTCTGTATTTTCCATTCCATGCATCTGATGAAGTGGGTTCTAGACCACAAAATCTTATGCCCAAATAAATTTGTTAGTCTCTAAGGTGCCACAAGGACTCCTCATTGTTTTTAAAGTTGCAAATGTAGCCTGAAGTCTAGTCTCAGGAACATCACAATTGACTGCCTTGAGCCTGGCAAAAAGGAAAGAGTAAACAAGGGAGATGTCCATTTAAGAGCTAGCAATGGCACTCTGAGAACTTAGTTTGAAGGATGGAAGTCCAACTGTTCCTAATCTCCCAGACTTATGCATTCAAATGTATGAGAATAAAGTTGCTCTCCTAACTCCAGTGTTGAGCATTTAGAAAAGTGGTTTGATTTTTCTAAGGAGTTGAGCACTTACAAGTCTCTTTGATTTCAGGCTACTGATTTAGTTTGTAAATGTTGGTCACAGTGTTAGGCTGAGAGGCTAAGTGGTGGAATTCCATCACATTATATAGAGAGAAGGGGATTGTCTTATCCTAAACAAGCGTCTGAGGCAGGGTGCTCTTGTGCCTGATGAGATAAGGCTCCCCATTCCTGAAACACTGATTTGTATTAATTGGGTCTCAGAGGGAAGCTGTTGCGTGGCAAATCTTCATGGGAAGGAAAGGGAAGTGAAAGGCACCAACATATAATGCTCTCAGGCCCACAAACCTGCTCAGTAAGAGAGATAGGTCTCTTGTTAGCCAGAGCTCAGCTACTATGGTGATGAGGGACATGTAAAAATGTAGACAGAAATATGTGGGTGTTTGCTTTCTTGGCGATGAATCAGTCCTTTTACTTTTTTGGCATGGTAGGCTAGGCAAGGGCTGCCAACATGTAAAAGACAGAACCCTTAGGTCTGTCCGATAGAGATATAGCATGTCAAGCTTCTGCCTCCCTATCAGATGGCTGACTCAGAGATTCCTCTTCATACCTCTCCCATTTCTCACCTTATCTCTTGATGAAAGTGGTTGAGAGAAGATTGGAACCAACTAATTGCTTCTTGCCTGCACTAAATTGGAGCTGCATGAAGTCACAGATGAGAGTAAGTTACACAATTGCACACACCCTCTATGTCTCCACACGTGTCTGAGATCAGCCACTCTCCCCACGCATCTAACCTCCCTCCCAGCCATATATACCTGCATCCAATATGTTCATGCAGGTCGCTGCGGAGTTGGGACTTAATTACACACAAACATTAGTTCACTGGGTTGTTTTTTAATAGTAAAAGGTCTGATTGTTATTATTTAAAATATTATACTTGAGTTTAGTGGTCATGCAGAGCACCATCTAGGTAGTCCTAGAGATGGAATCATCATCTGCTTATCCACAGAAAAGGCAGTACCAGTAGTGCATGTTTTCTCACATCTACCGCCTGCCAGTGAGCCTAAACCCTAACAGAGAGAGGTCCCACCTCTAATGGGGGAAGAAAAAATACAATCTCCATGTCTCATTCTGTTATTTGTCTCTCTGCAACAGGAGGGCTAAAATGTTGATTGTAATGGTAAGATTTTGTGATTGGGCTACCACTCCAGTGGGAATCTTTTCTCCTGCCCCCATACTTTCATACAGGCCACTGAAAACAGATAAGATTTGGTTACTACCAACATGGGCTAACTTTGAACTGGTGACCTGGGGTGAAAGACTAAATATTGCATTGCCAATAAAACTATTATGGGGAGGGGTAATACTAATAAATCTGAACTCTCTCTTCTGTGGTTCTGGCATTTTCTCTCTGGCTGTGAAGTTTGCCTGGCCTCTGCATCAGCCAAACAAATCCTTTAACTTAAAACTCAAAGTTGGAGAGACAGCAACCATTATAGTTAAGGATACAAATGGTTTCCATTATATAGCCCTATTTTAGGCACTCATCAACTTGCAAAATATTCACATTTTGTGTTGAAATTTTCCAGATTTGGTCTCTGCCCAAGGGTGAATTTTCTGGATTGTTTAAGCAAAAATAGTTGATCTGCTTTTGCTAATGAGGAGAGTGAAAAATAATTCTGCATATTTAAAACGTATATTAAAATTCTGACAATCTGAGGCAGTGTATGTGTGTGTGTGCTGCATTGTTTATTTAGCTCCTGATCCTAAACCAGTGAAGTCAGTGGGAGCTTTACCATTGACTTTAGTGGGCACAAGTTCAAGCCCTTAATACAAACTGCCAGTTCTAGAGACAGTATCTTCTCTGTTTTGAACAACACCAGAGATACTGATCAGCAGAGTCAGGGGAAGGTATAAGCAAACTAAGCAATTGTTTAGGACCCCGAGTAGCTCCAGGAGACTCCCTTTTAGTTATTAGTATGTGGGGTGGGGAGCCAGAAATATTCCTGTTTAGGGCTCCCTGTGGGTTAGCACCAGTACTGCTGATCAGCTATGCTCAGTAAATCATAGAAACGGACTCAAGTCATAAAGTTTATATCTAGATTTGAGCTTCCCCCAAGTTCAGGGCTCTTCATTAAGGAATAATAATTCTTACCTCTGTTCTTATCACTGTACGACATTTAACAAAAGACGTATAAACTTTGGATTGACTTTTCACCCCTAAAGAGGTTTCTTTACTATTTTGTATTTCACTCTCAATTTGGGTAGGGGATTGGACTAGTCAATTTCATGCTCTGTGTTTTAGAAGCTATCTTAATGGTGCAGTTGAGTTCACAAACCATAAAGAGAAATTTAAATACAATCTCCCACATTTTTCATTTTAATTTTAAATAGGCCATAAAAACATTTTTCTATTTAATTCTGGAAAATATGTTTTTCCCCTTACATTTTAGAATTATTTGCCAGTGTCTCTTGGTCTTTGTTTCCTTCCTTTTCACTGTAGTTTCTCTTCTCAGTAATTAATTCATCTACAACTTCTTCTTTCTTGCATGTTGTGACGTTCTGTACCTCACGGGAACACCCTACACCCCCATGTTCATCCTTATAAAATGATTGTGTGGTATCCAATGCAAAGTTTGTCATGTCAGCTGTCTTCGGAAGGCTCATGATGCACTGAGCATTGTTGTTATAGTGATGTTATAGTAATTGTTATTACAGTAATGTTATTGGTTGTAATTTCATGTATATAGTTATGAGGCTGAAAATGTGTCCTCATGGCTTAAAACAGGCCCAGGCAAAACTCTCCAAGAGCAGAGGGACAGTTCACACCTCATCAGGGCATGTATGGGAAAACCCAGCCCAGCCTCACAGGAACAAAGGACACTAGCCTAGGCAGCAACAAAGGATCTGTTGACAGGTTTCAGTGGTAGCCGTGTTAGTCTGTATCAGCAAAAAAAAACGAGGAGTCCTTGTGGCACCTGAGAAACTAACAAATTTATTTGGACATAAGCTTTTGTGGGCTAGAACCCACTTCATCAGATGTAGGAAATGTATGTAATGTAGGAAATGTATGTAAGTCCTCGCTTACAGATAGCCCCCCAACCTGAAGCAAACACTCACCAGCAACTACACACCACACAACAAAAACACCAACCCAGAAACCAAACCCTGCTACAAACCCCAGTACTAACTCTGTCCACATATCTATTAAAGGGACACCATCATAGTACCTAACCACATCAGCCACACCATTCAGGGTTCGTTCACCTGCACATCTACCAATGCGATATACAGGGCTGCCCAGAGGATTCAGGGGTCCTGGGGCAAAGCAATTTCGGGGGCCCCTTCCATAAAAAAAAGTTGCAATACTATAGAATATTATATTCTCGTGGGGGCCCCCGCGGGGCCCGGGACAAATTGCCCCACTTGCCCCCACCCGGGCGGCCCTGTATATGCCATCATGTGCCAGCAATGCCCCTCTGCCATGTACATTGGCCAAACCAGACAGTATCTACGCAAAAGAATAAATGGACACAAATCTGACATCAGGAATCATAACATTCAAGAACCAGTAAGAGACCACTTCAATCTCTCTGGTCACTCAATAACAGATCGCAAAGTGGCAATTCTTCAACAAAAAAACTTCAAAAACAGACTCTAACATGAAGGTGCAGAACTGGAATTAATTTGCAAACTGGATACCATCAGATTAGGCCTGAATAAAGACTAGGAGTGGTTGGGTCATTACAAAACCTAAATTTAATTTCCCCAATGCTAATTTCTCCCTACTGTTACTCACACCTTCTTATCAACTGTCTGTAATGGGCCACTCTCTTATCACTTCAAAAGTTATTTTTCCTGCCTTGGTATCCTGCTATTAATTGATTTATCTCGTTAGACTGACCTAACACTTGGTAAAGCAACCCCTATCTTTTCATGTATTTATACCTGCTCCTGTATTTTTCACTTCATACATCTGATGAAGTGGGTTCTAGCCTATGAAAGCTTATGCCCAAATAAATTTTTTAGTCTCTAAGGTGCCACAAGGACTCGTTTTTTTAAAAGGATCTGTTGGACTCTCGAGTGAGTCATCCCCCCTTCCTTTGGTCAGTTTGTGACTACGATGAGGTAATGCTCACCTGCCTCTGAAGGGGGGGGGGCGGAGTGGGAGAGCAAGGCCAAGAGGGAAGAAAGGACATGATAAAAGGGAGAGCTGTTTGCCATGCTCTTCCTCTCTCTTCCACCTCCATCTACAGACATCACCACTAAGTGACTGAAGCACTGATAAAAGGGGAGAGCCTGGCTGAAGGGCAACCAGCCAGCCTGTGGTGAGAAGCATCCAAGTTTGTAATGGCACTGAAAGTGTTAAGATCAGCTCAGAATGCATTTTGCTTTGATTTCAATTGACCAAATCTGACTTGTTGTGCTTTGACTTATAATCACTTAAATTCTATCTTTGTAGTTAATAAATTCGTTTGTTTATTCTACCGGAAGCAGTACATTTGGTTTGAAGCATGTCAGAGGCTCCCCTTGGGATAACAAACCTGGTACATACCAATTTCTTTGTTAAATTGACAAATTCATATAAGCTTGCAGCATCCATTGGGCATAACTGGACACTGCAAGATGGAGGTTCCTAGGGTTGTGTCTGGGACTGGAGATATTGGCTAGTGTTATTTGGTTGCACAATCCAAGGAGCAGCTTACATGCCAGAAGCTGTGCGTGAACAGCCCAGGAGTGAGGGTTCTCACAGCAGAGCAGGGTAAGGCTGGCTCCCAGAATCAAGGATTGGAGTGACCTAGCAGATCACCGGTCCAGATAACAAAAAGGGGAACATCACACATGTACATCTCAGTTTCTCTTTTCTAAGCTCCCCAACTACTACCAAACTTTCTGGCTCCCACTTTCTCTCCATATAGCACTACAAATATTGTTACTCTTGAAAATGTCTCAGGTGCTGTGTAACCAGCAGGAGAGACAATGAACATTCCTTACTTTGTCCCCTTTACATTATTAAATATTCTCCATTCTGTATACAGAAAACAGGCTTCTTTTCCACGACAGGCTGCATAATCCATCAGAATTATTACCTGATTACAGCCCAAGAGGCTGCATCTCTCTCATACATAGTCACATTCAAACTCTATCTACATCTCTTTTGTGTGCACAGGCACACACATACACAGTGGATAGACACAGTCCTGGCTGCTGAGGGTTACAGGGAATATTCAACAGTCAAGAATGAAAAGCACAGGCCTTCTTGGGTTACCCCCCAGGATGAGCTAAGCCTTGGCCGTCAGAAATGTTTCCCATGCCAGAATTTCCAAGCAATATTTATTTTTACCAGGCGTTTTAGACTTTTTTGTTTGGCATGAGAGAGCCTGTAAACTCTGCCAGAAATGGCTGTTTTTCTTCTCTGCATCATTAGCAGGGCGGCATTCCAGCAGAGAAGGGTTACTCACTTGGTACTTAAGTACTTCTAAAGATGTTGCCTTTTCCTTTCTGAAGAGATAATGTGAACTATTGAGAGATTATCCTCCAATTTACCATCACAGAAAAAAGCCAATTTTCCTTGCTGAGGCTTGAACTCAAGGATGGCCAGTGTTTGGGCTCTATTCTTAATGTAGGTTAGAGATCTATAATGCAACTTGCAGCCACCCTCAACTTTGAGATGTAAGCCTGGTCCACACTAACCCCCCATTTCAAACTAAGGTACGCAAATTCAGCTACGTTAATAACGTAGCTGAATTCGAAGTACCTTAGTTCGAACTTACCACGGGTCCAGACGCGGCAGGCAGGCTCCCCCATCGATGCCGCGTACTCCTCTCGCCGAGCTGGAGTACCGGCATCGATGGTGAGCACTTCCAGGATCGATCTGGGATCGATTTATCGCGTCTAGACAAGACGCAATAAATCGATCCCAGAAGATCGATTGCTTACTGCCGGACCCGGAGGTAAGTGTAGACCTACCCAAAGATGCAGCTTGCACAAGCTACACTCCCCAGCATACAATACTTCCTCTTGACCTAAACAGATCAGACAGATTTTAAAAGCTATATCTATGATGTGGGGTAAGGAAAAATGTTTCAGGATTTGTTTTTAGCAATTTATATTTTGAATGTAAGAACATAAGAATGGCCCTACTGGGTCAGATCAAAGGTCCATCTAGCCCAGTATCCTGTCTTTTGACAGTGGCCAGTGCCCGGTGCCCCTGAGGGAATGACCAGAACAGGTGATCATCAACTGATCCATCCCATCACTCATTCCCAGCTTCTGACAAACAGAGGCTAGTGACACCTTTCCTGCCCATCCTGGTGAATAGCCATTGATGGACCTATCCTCCATGAATTTATCTAGTTCTTTTTTGAATCCTGTTATGGTCTTGGTCTTCACAACATCCTCTGGCAAGGAGTTCCAGAGGTTGACTGAGTGTTGTGTAAAGAAATATTTATTTTTATTAGTTTTAAACCTGCTGCCATTAATTTCATTTGGTGACCCTCTAGTTCTTGTGTTATGATCTGGGAACAATATTAAACCTAAGGCATTATGAATGTAGGGTTCCAGCAACCTATAGACTTCCAAATGAGAACACTATGTTCATGGGCACATCAGATCTCCATTTAGGTTCCTTCTATTCACCAGCCCAAGGGGACAAAATAAAACTCATACCAACCCATGAAGAATCCAGGTGAGTAAGTAAAATTGGAAATTTTTGAGGGTATTGCAGATTTCTATTTGCTTCTGCTACATTAGTAGTGAAATAGGCACTTGACATAAGAGTTCTAGGTGCAATTGCAGGTGTTACATTTGAAGCACTTTATGGTATGAATCTTGGCTGCTTCAGAGACATGTATCTTTCATAGCGACCTCTTCTATTAGTTGAGAATCCTTAAAATGCTTGTGCTAATAGCCTCCAGATTATAACTTCTGGCAGGATGTTGGCTGTGAAAGGCCTTTGACTCTGACCATTATGCCCCTGAAGTTTGTTGACCTCCAGAGCACAATGCAAGGCCTTCCTGTTTGCCCAGGCTTTTCCCTGAGAAAGTGAGTTCAGGTGGATGAGGTTTCTTTTGAAGGGCTGTTAAAGAAATAGCATCAAACTACTAAGAGTGACTAAGCTAAGGGTTGTGTCCAGTGTGATCTAGATGTTTCCTGCAGCTTGAGCAGGCTCAGACTGAGTTGAGTGCAGTAGTTAATAAAAAGTACCAATCTTTCTCTGCAACCAACCTGTCTCCTGAGAGTTCATTAATACTACAGGGTAGGGATTTTCATAAAGTAATTTCACTGGATTTTTGGCTGAATCCTTTAACTGACATGAAGTTAATTTGCTCATCTTTTTATTATTTAGTGAATGTGCTTAGGGAATGTGGTAAGCATATTTATAATTTCAATAATTAAATCAGTAATTCCACAAGGGTTTCTAGGCCATTTCCACAATGCCTCTCATAAATTAATCACCCTGTCTCAGCTAGTACCGTATTCCTACAGTGCACAGAACAATGGGACCTTGATTTCAGTTGAACCTTTTAGGCACCACTTGCTGACCATTAAGCGAAAAGGGATTATTGCTAAGTAATGACCTATTGTTAAGTAAATCAAAACCCTAGGAAGCTTTGGGAATAATTGGTAATAATGATATAAAGTTGTTTAACCTTTATTAAGCAACAAAACTTTCCACTCTTAATGTTTAGTATAATATCCTGTTGATCAGAATAAGTGTGTTAACCACAAATGCTCTAACCACATTCGTATGGAAAGTCTGGATGATATTTCAATATGTGCTTGGAAATCTGCAACACGTAACAGACAAAAGGGGGTATGCATAACTGTCTTGTATATTTTAAAAAAAGGAAGTTATAGGCTGTCAACAATCTATCTATAAATAACTGTAAGTTTGAGTTATTGGTTGAACCAGACAGAACTGGGATCAGACTATCATCAGCTGCAAGTTTTGGTTCCATAAGGACTGAGTATTGTATATCTGTTCTTATTATGCACTATTCTTAAAGAATAAAGGGAACTTTATTGATAAAGGCAATCAAGCTTGACTACTCCTGTTGCACTATTTTATTACCACCTAAAACTGGACCACTAATAATCAAAATGTAATCTATTTATCTATAAAAACAAAAAGGAATCTGGTGGCACCTTAAAGACTAACAGATTTATTTGGGCATAAGCTTTATGGTAAAAACCTCACTTCTTCCACATTGTAATACAAATAATAAATAATAGTTTGTAAAGCCACAATTCTCTGCTGCTTCATATCCCTCCTCAAGATTTATCTCTGCTGCCAAGGCTAAAAGAATAAGCAACTAATGAAGTTAGTTGATTTCTTTTAATAGATTGTGTTTTACCCCTCTTACCCACCCTTTGTGTTTGCCTTTTTAGACTGGAAGCTGTCTGGGGCAGGGACTGTTTTCTTGTGTGTGAGAACAGTGTCTGTTACCTTGTCTGTCCTACCAGAATACTGTTGTGCTCCATGGTGTTAATGTCTGCCATCAGTCACAGACCTGGTTAAAGCTCATGGATGTACTAAGTACCTTTCTATCAGGGTAAACAGAAGGAGCAATTACATGCCCCTTTGCATAGTGATAGCTGAAACAATACAAGTAATTGCCCAAGATACTGGCCAGCATGGCAAGGTTTGAGCAGAAACGAAACTATGTAGGCTGAGGGGTTTCTGTGGGGACTGATTGCAAACACAGAGAATGGAGGACCAATTGACTCCTTCTGGGCATAGTACTCGCTGGAAAGGCACACTTGGATTTCTGAACAAGGAAACCACCTCCATTTGTTTGTTCCTATTGTGTTTAGAGGAACAGCACTTTATGTTAGGGTGACCAGATCACCCAAGGCAAATATCGGGACGCGGGAGGCGTGGGGGGGTGACGTGGCGGGGGGCGTGGCCAAAAAAAACCAAAAAACCTTCCTCCGCAAGCGCTGGAGGGAGGCCCGGGAGACGCAGGGGGAGCGCGGGGCCGGGGTGAGTGAGAGTCCGGCCTGGCCCCGAGCAGGCAGGACTCAGTTGGGTGGTTGGGAGAGGAGGGGGCGGCCCGCGGGGCCAGGCAGCGGCTGTTCTCCCCCCCGGGCAGCGGGACTCAGGAGCAGCCGCTGCTGCAGCTCCCACTGCCGCGGGGGAGGAAGCGGCCATGGCGCTCCGCGGCTGCGGCACCTCCGAACCCCCCGAGCCGGGGCCTGCTGCGGGGACCCAGCAGCGCGTACGCTGGGCCCAGCCCCTGGCCAG